>NC_133345.1:7765874-8065874 GCF_030506205.2 Paramisgurnus dabryanus | reverse complement strand
TGTGGCACTTACAGCCGCCACATTGCTCCCCTTGACAGGTTCAGGTCTGTTTTGTTTAATCCTGGTGCAGTTTACAGCAATAGCTTTCACCAGCTTGTGTGCCTGTGTGTGTGCGTGTGTGTGTGTGTAAGATCACATCAACGTGTCTGTGTTATGTTGTGTGGCTCTTTGAAATCGTTCTGCCGTCTAAGGATGTGAAAGTATTTTACATGTGGATGTAGAATGTGTTGCATTCAGGTGAGTCAGCGTGATAGGAAGGGTGACTGTTTTTTGTATGGCATATAATACTGGAGCTCTTAAGACTTTCTCGCTCTCTCATGATTTCCATTTAAAGTCTCTGTAAGGGTTAGACTAAACAGTCCAAGACATTTAATTTTATAAACACCATTCATGCCAGGTTTAAATAAAGTCCTGCTGTGTTTAATTCACCTTTTATGGATGCCAGAGAGTGTGGGTACCTGGCACAGCTCAGTGATGTTTTGGGTACCATTAACTTTTAGATGTGCGAACTTGAAATTTGTTTACAATGGTGGAAATGTCCCATGGATCCAGGTCTGCTGATCTTCCTAGTGATTGGAGTCATTGTCATGTCCTGATTATAGTGTTTTTTGGTCTCAAAAAGTGTAATGTTTGTACCAGTGCAACATAATATTGTATGCTGTAAACAGAATTTGTTCAAATATTGAAATGTCATTGTTTAGTGACGTGCACGATTCGGATTCATACCAACAGAAGACATCTGTCATCCGCATCTTCTAACTTTTACGTCAATGAAATATTAAAGAAATCTGTTTATTATAAATAAAAAAAATTTAGACAACACATGGTGACATATGATATTCCTCGCATTAAGCCTCCAAAATAAAACTGCAAGGAACAAACTCACAGTGTGTCGGAAAGAGAGAGACGGAAACTGACTCATGGTGAGTCATGACCTACGCTGTACACTAAAATGCAATAACACAAACAGATTTATTCTATATATATATTTTGACATAATGATGCAATGGATGGCGAAAAATGTGGTCAGTCAATTGTTTCAAATACTTGACATTTCAGCTGTGTCAAAAAGTTAATTTTGGACTTTGCTTCCTCTTGTCTACCTCTCTCCATCTCTCTCTCTCTCTCTCTCTCTCTCTCTCTCTCTCTCTCTCTCTCTCTCTCTCTCTATGTTTCTCTATTTTTAAAAGACAGATTTTTCACATTTATTGTCAGGTGTTGGAAGGCAGACGCTTTTAAACCATGTGACCCTTGGTTTAATCATAGGAGCACAGTGACATTTTCCTTTGGTTTTGTCAGCGAAACAGCATCGGGGAACCGGCGGAGTGTGACGCTACACTAGAAAGCTCAATATTGCATTATTGTTTTTATTTAAGTTTGCTTATTTCTCCGTTGCCTTCGGACCCAAACAACACTGCCATTTGAGCATCCAATTAAACGCCAGTGACATTCAAAGTATGCGGATGGAGTGACATTAAGATTAATTTCATATAAAAGCCAGTGACATTACGACGCTGATGGCTAGGAGCGCACACGCACCTCAACCCGCTGTCACGTGTCCAGGCGACTGTACACCCGATTTGAAGTTTATCAAATGGTGTTTATAATTCTGCAAATCGTCTTCAAGCCTTTCACGCTCAGTCGCACAGATATCTCCTCAAGGTAGCACGTTTTTGTTGGGCAGAGTGGCCTACAGCATGTTTCTGAATCTGCAGTATGACAGGAAGTCAAGTTCACGCTGCCCTTCACGCTTATGCAGATACCTTTGCCTTTGTGTTTGACTGACAGGTTACACGTATCTCACCGTTACCTGGACCATAAAGACATTAGGGCTTGAAGGTCACATCATGAATTTTGTTGTTCTCCGTCTACCCCAACTCTGGCGAGGTGTGTGTGTGTTTTCAGATGTAAACATGTTTGTGTGTTTGCTCAAGGGAAGCCCCCGCCTCTCATAAAATCATCACTGCCGTCTCTCTCTGGTTCACACCAGAGGGATTCTGGGTAATCTTAGTGTGATTGTGAGCATGAATTGAGGAGACATGTTTCTCCAGCCACATTCACAAAGTCAGCCACATCAGCAGCACACAGGGTGAAAGAGAGATTGAATAGAGCGCCGGCATGTTTACAAATGAGATGGGTTGTAAACGAGAGCCCGGGAATGACAGAAATAGACCCAAAAGAGAGGCAGCTAATGAAAAAGTGAGATAACGCCACAAGAGAAAATTGAGTCCCATGTAACGTATAGCCTCTCCTCTCATGCCCCTATTAGCAGCCTCAGCCACGCAAGGAGACTCATGACTTGATGTACAGCAGGGCTCTCCGTGACCGGCATGATGGAGACACAAAAACAGGAGAAATAGTCGGGCGGCTAGGCAGATTACGCCCGGCTAATCCACAGAGAATTTCTGTGATCTTAATTGACCCGTGTGATGAATACACAAATGGGCAGAGATGCTGGTGGACTGAACCTTGCAAAGAAACTCTTTCTGATTTCGGTCAGATTGTCTGCATGATGGTGTGAGAAATTTAAACTGATAAGTTAAACATTTCTGCTTTATAAGCAGGACACAGGTATTTTAAAGTGCACAACAAATATGGACAAAAATGTGGATATGCCCCTAAATTCCCCTTTGTGTTTCTGTAGCTTACTTGGTAGAGCATTGTGTTCAGTGTTGGGAAAGTTCACTTTCTACATGAACTAGTTCAGTTCACAGTTCACAAATTTTAAAATGAACTAGTTCAGTTCATAGTTCATATTTCAAAATTTTGAACTAGTTCACAGTTCCAAAAATGAAATATTTATAGTTATTTTTCCCCATATTATTTTTTGTTTAAATTATTGCCATTATGGCCCATATAGAACCACAGACAGACATTATTTTATCAGTTAAATGCATCAGATTTCATCTTCATATCCAACTTTAAATCCTTATCCAACCAGGGTTTACATTAGCATTGACTGTCTTTTAATTTTTGTATTTGCTTGCACATACCTTGAAAGGCTAGCCGGGTGCTTCAAGGGGGTTTTCCGGGCGAGAAGCGCTACAAGGCATCGCGTGTAGGACAACTTGCACGTGCACGTTAAATAGCGTGAGGTTAGTCAGAGTCTATTTCAAGATTCAGAATATGCGTTAGCAGCCTATGTTAATCGTTAACCGTTTAGGACAAATATGATGTTATTTAATGTTAGACTATGTGAGCAGCGTCCAGTGCGTCACCTCCATGCTGCTCTTTGTTTTGATGACGCATGCAGCCATGAAACGCGGGTGTTGCCAGATTGGGTGTTTGTTTTTTGTTTTGCTACACATTAAGGCCTGTTTACAGTGTATTTTAGCCGGGTTTTCGCCTGGAAGACTCTATAGAAATCTGGCACCCAATTGAACGACGTTAAACTGAAAGAGAGCGTGCCGTTCACAGGCACCAGAATGAACGAGTTCACTATAACATTCATCAGGCAGTAATACAGTACGTTCAGTTCATGTTCGCCCAAAATATGAAGGAGTTCAGGAACTTTCGATAATCCAAAAGTCAATGGGAAAATGGATGGGCTTTTATGTGAGGGAAACACCGTCCCGATAACATCCGGGTTGGCCTACTGTATAAAAACAGTTAGTACAGTAGGTGGTTGCATACTCACCCAAGTAAAAAAACAGTAATATGATTTTTTAGTTCTCTATTAAAGGTCCCATTTTTTCTGTGCTCTTGAAATTTTGATTGTGCGCAATATAACGTGTTCATGTTTCACATGTAACATTTTTTTTGTATTTTTCACACAATTTACTTATCTATATAGCGCTGTTTTCACTGTACTTAAAACAGGCTGATGTCTTCCTTGTTCTATGAAGTCTCTCCTTCAGAAATACGTATCGAGTTTTTATTTTGTAGCTTGTTTACTGTGTTGTGATTCGATAGCAGCGTAGCTTAGCAGAGCCGTTTGAGCCAAAGCAGGTGACTGACGTATTCATGTGGGCGGAGTTTAGTCAAAAACTGTTTTACTGACATCATTCAACCGGGAAGAAGAGCTGGAGTCCAAAACGTTGGCTGTAGCCTTTGAAATGGGAATTCTTTTAAAGAAAATATATCGCCTGGCAGTGAACTTTGAGCTTTATCATTTTGCAGGTATTATTTATGCTCTAACAGCAACATTACACACTAACTAAAGTTTGAAAAATGGGATCAGGAAGAACGTGAACTTTAAGGCTTAGGGGTTGTGAAATACTGTATAAACAGTAGTATGATCTTTGCCTTGACAAGCACCAATAATAAATGTGATAAAATATGTACCAGGAATTCAGGATACACACAGTCCATGTTGATGCTGTAATGAAAGGATCAGAGATCAAATTTTGGAGGTGCTGAGTCAGAATGAGTCTCCAGAGTTCAGTTATCTGATAACATGATGATCAGATCTCTTGTTCTGTTTCTGTATCATATGTGAAATGCACTTATTTTGTTATAAATTTATAAATATCCTTTGGGACGGATGTGTATGATTTAGTTTCCCTCTGAGCAGTGAATAAATGAACCACAAGTGACTTCTTGACGCAAGTCAGTTCTGAGTCGAGCAAAGATTGTGGGTAGTAAAAAACGCACAGGTGGTATTCAGCATAGGAAAATATGGCAAATAAAAGTCTGTTAATAGTTACATAGCTGTAAAGTATGCTAATTTTGCAAATTGATAATTTTTTTCTGATATATCATTTACTAACACCAGACATTTAAACATTTTTATGACTGGAAAATCAAGCAGGATAAAATAACCGTCTATAAGACTTTAAATTGGATATTGATGCACATTATGTCGATGCTGATATCATATAGATGATGAAGTTGTAGGCAAAGTCTCCAACCATGCAAACATTATTGGATTCTACCGTCATTGCCATTTCAATGTGCTTTAAATCAAATTTCCTCCCGAAACAGACATGTCCTCTTTGAAGCAGACCAGTTCAGTGTTGTTTATTTGATATTTCTATGAAATGGTGAACTGGGAGAAATCGTTTCACAGTTGTTGGTTGAACGTTTTTCATGGTGCAGAGCTTCTTTAGGCCTAATCCCTGTCATTAATCTTTGGACAAAAGCACTTGCTGCAGCAGAACGGATGCCTGAGCTGAATCGAGAAGGGGAGTGTGTCCAAAGATGCCATGTTATACCAAAAAGGCAACAGTCACCACCTTAGCTTTTAAGTTTTCAAAGTCACTGCAGATTTTTTCCTCCATACTGTAGCCAAAAAAACATTACCCTTGGGCAGAAGCATAAAAGACAAGACATTTAACATGTCTAGCCTTAAATAAGATTCTTCATTCTGTTGCCAAAAATAAACCTCATTTGTGTAGGGCTCCAGGGCAGTGCATTCTCATGGCTAAGAGGGCGCTTGCTTAGATTAACATGACACACTCTCTCTCTCTTTTGCTTGCTTGTCTTTCACACCCTTTTCAGTTTCTTTTACTGTCTTCTGATGCCTTTTAAGTTCAGGGATCCATATTTAAATATAGGGATTGAAGGTATGATTTATATTATGCAAAATATGAAACAACACAAGCAGAAATAAATGAAAGGGAAGCGGATGGATGACATAAATCAGAGAAGAAATATACAGAGTCTGATAGGAGGAAATAATTATGTTTTCCTTTATCTCCCAAAAGCCAACATTACGAATGCATCGCAAATGCAATCATCTGTAAATGTATTCTTTTTCATTTCTGCCGCGCGCAACCTCCGCCCCACGCGGGCTGCGTTCATTAATAATCAAGAGCTTCATTTGGTGAGAGATGGAGTGAAATGTTAGCTTTGTTCTCTGATCTTTCCTCTGGGTTGTCATACGGGAACGAGAAGAATATCTTGTTGACTGATTTCCTATAAACAGGAAGTTGGGGCTCTTCAAATCTATTTTTTTCATTAGTTTCTGTTAGTTTAGTTATTTCTTATCTCACATGTACATTCAAGTGTGAGAAGCGCCCGACGTCATTCGCGTCTTTCCATTGTCCAATCGAATGAGGGGAGAGGCGGGCCTTACGTTGTGGTGAGGGAAGTTTACAGTTGCTTTGAAGAACCGGACTACACTCGCTCACTCTCTCCTTCGTGTTTGTGCACCTCTCACCCACAAACAAGGTCAGAGCAAGCGCCCTCTTTTTAAAGTTTCTGCTAATATGACAGTTAACAGCAAAAGAGCGCTCACGCTTCAATATTTGATTGACAAGACAGATGACTCTGTGGTTGCTTAGCAATATGAAAAGCCGCGTCGCACTGCTCTTTTTTTAAAAAGGCAGTGCGTCGGGCCTTGCGTTTCGAAGCGTTTAAAGCGCGGTTGGTGTGATTAGCCCCTAAATGTGCAAAAAAAGTTTTTATGGTCACTTAAGGTGGTTTTTGACTTGTGTGAACGAAAGTAAATGCAAATAATGGGAGATGGAAATTTTGATGTAGCAAATATTAAACCCACGTGACTGATCGTATAGCTGTGTTAGTTGACGTTGTCTTTCCCATACACTGAAAAAAAATTATTCATTCAATTTACTCAATTTTTTAAGGTAAGTGGTTACAATCAATTTATTTAAGCTACATTTAAACAAAAGTTTTTTATTTTATTTTACTTTACTAATCTTGTTTGTTTAAATGTAGCTTACATAAATTGATTGCAACCACTTACCTTTAAAAAATTGAGTAAATTGAATGAATAATTTTTTTCAGTGTATATGGGGCTTGACGTCATCGCAATGCCTTTGTAAATTTTTTTCTATGCACAGCATTTAGTTTGCCAATTACAAGCTGCACTGCTAGTAAATTTATAACTTGCCAAATGGTAACTTAATGCAGTCCTGTCTCTATTTTATAAGCGTGCTTGTGTTATTTATTTTTGGTTACTAGGTTACCAAAACCACTGTCATCAACTTGAAGGCAACATTGATCATTATACTACGCAAGATGTCAGCGGCCGTTTTGACTTCATTTTTATACAATATAAGTTTATGGAGGGTCTAGGTTTGGTGTCACTGTAGACCAGGGGTGTCAAACTCAAGGCCCGCGGGCCAAATCCGGCCCGCCCCCTCATTTCATCTGGCCCGCGAGAGTTTACAAATTATGTTAATTATGTGGCCCGCCAGAGTTTACAGATTATTTTATTGTTATTATAAGTTTTATTTTTTGCAGGTTATTTCCTACATTGATTTTTTTAGCAGCCACCAAAACAAATTTTTGTCTCGCCAAAGTCTTTTTGTAATGTAATTATAGTGATAATGTTGATGATTGAATGAGAAAGAACGAGCAGTGCCCCGCACGCGCGCACTTCTAGAGTGGGCGTGTCTGAATGCGAACGCTGCAGCCTCCGGAAGTCGGCTGCATACGTCATCAAGACTGTCTTGTTTCAGATTATTAACAATTCTAAAGTTAAATATTATTCTTTGTTCATAGTAAATAGTTGTAATATGCGTATGACTTGCGAATGTAATGGTCAGTTAACTTAAATAAACTAGGCTTGATGACGCTGCTTATGCGACCTCCGCATATGGAAACGGACAGTATCTGCTCGTTGTTTCTCTCCCTCTCTCGCGCACGCTCACGCAGATCCAGCAAGAAAATTTTTCCCGTCTTGTGTACAGAAATGTTTTGCGATGTCCAGCTGATTAGTTTACAACGCGTCTATTCCCGCTAAATACGCGAACTAATGACTCATCTGACTCATTAATAAACGATTGAAACTTTTGATCTGTAGCCTACAACACAGAACTCATGAGACATCAGTCAATCAGACACTTAAAGCTAGGTAAAAAATCACAGCTTTTTTGTAAAGAGGGCAAGAAATGACAAGTGAGAGTATATGTGTCTAATAAATGCATATTGTGGTGGAGATTGTAAAACTCTTTATTAGTATCTAAAATGCCTCTAATTTTCTGACCTGCACAATGAAGGGTAACAGAACATTTTGAATGTACTCACATACAACATGTGCTTTTGTCACCACAATTATTTTTAAAATAATCTGTAGAATAGTTGTACTCTATACACTTTGTCATTATTTGCCTGGGCTTCTACTTTCAAAGCTAGGTATTGAGTTATTAACAAAACCAATAGTAAGCAAATGCAGAGAAAATTATGCAATGTACAGTAATAAAAGAGTTGATACATTCATACAGTCGTTCAAATACAACCGGCCCTTTGAGATTAACCGTAATGCTGATGTGGCCCGGGATGAAATTGAGTTTGACACCCCTGCTGTAGACGGTTTCATTGGACGCACGTGCATTGTCGCAGTTGCATTTCTGGGCGGAACTTAACTTCTGTGGCCGGTTGCATAAACAGCCGTGAAGTTAAGACTGGGTCTTAAGAATGAATCTGATTAACTAGCAATTAGTTAGGGCTAATCAGTCTTATTATTTGGATTTAAATTAGACCAAGCTACCTTTCTATGTCACATACTTGAAACCGTTATCCTTGAAGAAAAAAATTCATGACTAACTTTTAAGACTAGTCTTAGAAGTTTATGCAACCGGCCACTGGTCTCTGTTTCTTTAATAGTCTGGCTAGTTGCTAAACTGAACTCTGGAACAAATACCTGTACATCGTCGAAAATAACAAATGTTTTGGTTTCCTAAAGATTAGGGGAGATGGCATTCATGGATGACCGCTATGTGAAAGGAGGTTTGGCAGCTGATCTGTAGTAAAGATTGTATACATTAAATAGTACACATTTTACAAAGTAAAGTAGCTCAGTGTCATTTTTATACGCTTAAGCTATGATTTGAACTAAAGTAATCTACTTGTTGTTGTTGTTGTTGTTTTTGTTGTTATCAGATATAAACTACTCTAAAAGGACTCTAATGTTATTCATTCTTTGCAAAGTTTACCGTAAGTTACGTTTGTTCCACGAAAGCCATTTGTTAATGTGTTACTGCTGAAACCACAATGAAAATATAGACGAGACGAAAAAAGAAGGTGCACGAGCAGTAGGCCTATTAAGTTGATAAGGAGACTAATTGGTCTACTCTTGTATTGTGGGAACAAGTCTCTCGTAAAACAGTTTCTCTCAGCAGGTAGAATATTTGGAGTGCTTCCTCTCGCTCGGCATGATGGGAACCACATGCATGACTCTCCTACTCACTTCTACTTCTGTAAAACTCTTCTCCCTCTCTCTGTTCAGCTGCTGTAATGAGTCATTAACTCGACCGAATGCCTGTTTGGCACAGTGGCATGAAGAGCTCTGATCTTTATTGGATCAAGGGCCCATAGAAGTGATGCACTGATCTCGCTCAGGGGCCTGTGAGTCGTGGCACTGCTTTAAAACAACAGCGTGTTTGGCATACTGTGTACCACATGACAAAGCAATGCCTGGGGTCTTCTCCAGAAGATATTGTGATTAACCTTCTATTTATATGGCAAGTTTTTATTCACACAGCAACAAATAATTAATAATAATAGCTTGAAGAGTTTTTTATTTTAAAGACAAAGTTTACTGTGCAGATTATAATACAGTGCAGAACTGAAAGGGGGATGTATGGTCATTTTTTTGGGCTTAGTGAAGTTCATGGATGTGTTTTTGTGTAGCTCAGTGGTAGGGCTTTAGTTTAGCAGCACAAAGGGTTGTGGGTTTGATCCCACACATAATTAAACGTGTGTGGGTGTGTCCTTTAAAATGCAAATTAGTTAATCTCTGGACTAAATGGCAGTGGCGTGGTTGGATAGTGCAGATTAAGGGGCGGTATTATCCCCTTCTGACATCACAAGGGGAGCTAAATTTCAATGGCCTATTCTTTCACATGCTTGCAGAGAATGGTTTTCCAAAACTAAGTTACTGGGTTGTTCTTTTTCATAATTTCTAGGTTGATAAAAGCACTGAGGACCCAATTACAGCACTTAAACATGGAAAAGGTTAGATTTTTATAACCTCCTTTATATTTTGCAATCACAAACAAAACTTTTCATCAGTTTTATCCCAGATCAAATAATCAGCACTATAAAGTACACATACACTCTGTACCTCTATAATCTTTATGTCTACAAAATATTATTTTGGGTAAACTCAAAGGTCTGCAAAACTGAGGTATGCAATTTTAACCTTAATCCAGTATATTTAAATCTTGCGATCAATTTTAATAAAAAAGTGAATCAGTGTTTCATCGAGCCCAGTTCTCCGTCACTGTTAGGCAAAGTAGATGGTTCCTGCTGCGCCTGCATTGTGACATTGCTGCAATGTCAAAGGAATGTGCGTTGCTGGCTGGTGTGCCTATTATGACCAGCTGTGTAAGTAAATGAGAAAAAAGGGTCCAGTATCCAGAGCAGGGAAAAACACACCAGTCCCTTCCCAGAAGGGCAGTCGGCTGTGGAACGGCACTGCAAACAAGACTTGCATCCACCCACATCCAGCCCCAGATCCGCTGTTCTGTGTGCGCAGGGCTCCGGCACAACGCCAGGCTCCACACGGACACGTGGCAGTGGCCCTCCGCTGGCCAACGGGCTGGATAAACAAGACCTCCACTCCTTATTTGTTTTCTTCAGTCCTTCAGGGAATATAAAGGCCAGATGAAAATAAGCCTAGTTGCTCAATCCATTACGATTGTGAATTGCACAACGGACGTCTGCTAGTCGAACTTTGTGCCACAAGGCTAGAAAATGTGTCTCGTGGGGCGATGCTCTGTTTTCCGAAAAGAAAAGAAGCTTCTGAGGTGTGAAGCCTTAACAATTCTCCTCATAACAAGACTGCTTTTATGAGGAATAATGATTCTGTTTACTTTCGCTTCATATTAGGTTTTGACCCAGGCGTTGCAATTTAAAAAAAATCATATTGTTTGTCCTCATTTCTCTCTGAAAGTATCGCATCACATTGTTTCCACCTCTTGACCTACATTTCGCCTTCATGTCAATGAATTTCAACAAAAAATGTCCATAATGCATTCTGGCAGCAGTCTAAACCCCCATTTTAATGAAAAAAATGCACAGCTACACACACTGCAAAAATAGGTTAGGAAAGATGAACTCTCTACACATTAGATATTAAAAAAAAACAAAATAGTCTAAGATAAGATGTATTTTTTTAGTATTTCTTTGTTTTTTGCTGGAAAACAAGGCGAAGGAAGAAAAATAATAAAGAAAAATGTATCAGACATTAGAGATTTTTAAAAGGTCCTGCTTGGAAATAAAGGCTTGTTTGTTTTTCAATATTTTATCTCAGTCTTTATTATCTGTCCAGATTGACACAGAGAGTCAAGGGGACCAATAAGAAAAGGAGGGCGTTTGAGAGCAACTGAGGCTTTCTGGTTCATTGAGGAATTAGAGAGGCCGAGACATCAGTCAGAAAGCAGCACTATGTCCAGATCACTGGAATCTCTCTGCCTGGCCTTTTAATCAGCCTTTAGGGAGTGAAATATGAGGCTGACACACACGCCTCTCCAGAGCCTTCTTCATCTGCTTTCAATCTTCTCTCTTTCTTCCTCCGGACGTGGCCGCGTGGGCATTTTTATCAGGGTTGGGGGGCCGTGTGCAGTCTGGTGGGATGGGACCAGCATGCATGGGTCATTGAGCAGGCGATAGACTTTAAAGAATGAAGTAAAAAGAAATTAAAATATTAAATAGTTGATTTGTTTGCAAATGTGACCCTGTCTGTAAAAAACTGGCTAAAGTTGTATAATGTAGTGATGAGATTTGTAGCATCAAAGTTAAAATTTTTGAATAATTCATTTTACATTGATTTCAAACTTTTTCATTACCTAATTAAAGATATCAAGGTTATATTTCGTAACACTTAACATGAAGGGGTGTTCATAAGACTGCCATGACACATTCATAATCTTGACATTACACGTGTCATGAACATGAAGAAGATTTTTCTCGACCTCAGCAACAGTGGTACAAATATAATTTGTCATTAAAATGTCATTAAGCGTTAATACTCTGTCATATAGTTTTATAATAGCGTTATAAATATTTTTCTTGACCTCAGCTACAGTGGTACAAATATAATTTGTCATTAAAATGTCATTAAGTGTTAATACTCTGTCAAATAGTTTTATAACAACGTCATGAATATTTTTTTTACCTCAACTACAATGGTACAAATATAATTTGTCATTTAAATTTCATTAAGTGTTAATACTCTGTCATATAGTTTTATAACAGTGTCATGAATATTCTTCAGTTCAAGTTTTTTAAGTTTGCCTCATGGATTCAACAAATAAAATCAATCATTCAATAATAATAATAATAATAATAATAATAATAAATAAAATTGGTAAAATTATACTTTATTGCATTTGTCGACAGGTTCACCTAAAATTAAATGAAAACAGTACAATAATGAGTTAAGTCAGGCAGTGTTGGGTCCATATCGCTGTAAAGTTAAATACATTAAATTAAATTGATTTAATGTTTTGTTAAATCACAAACAATGACTTGATAGCTTGGTTTTCACAGACAGGATCTTTGGCTACAAATAAAAATCCGAACACACTTTCCTGGTAACTGATTTGTGTTTTGGCTAAAATGTCCAGTTTCCACTTTTTTGTGTCTGACGGAGACTTAAAGGCAGAAGGAAATGCTAAAGGATGGACTAGTTAAATATTTTGCAGTCTTGGTCCTATATGAGCATTTGACAGGACAGATGGTAACTTGCGCTATTAATGATCATCTGTGCTTTAATGGGACCTTCCTAAGCCCTTGCTTTGCTTCGGCAGGACAGGTGGCAGTTCGTCACTGTCACACCACCTTCACATCAAAGACCTGTTCATATTTGTAACACATGAAGCCCTGACACCCTTTCAACTCCAGGGGTTCAGCTGATGCCAGTGAAACGCTCTGATCGAACGCGTGTCATCAATCTCGCTTGCTTTTCCCTCCCATTGCAACTTCCTGTGTCCTGCTACTGTCTCAGGCCAAGATGTTCCTTGTCAAAATGATCCACAGATGATTGGAGCAAATCATAAGATGGTTTCAATACTGATCTATACTTAATTAACCAGTGGGACAGGCATTGTGGCAACTGCCCTGTCATGTCCTCCGTGTGTTTCGTTTGGAGGTGCTGTCAAAACCCAGCGCTTCAGTCCTGAGTCTGTCTCCTCACATGGATTAAAATGGACACATTGTAGGAGACCCTGGAGAGCAGTTTGGGATTGTATGCTTAGTGCTGTTGGAAAGTTTACTGATAGGCTTCATTTGTCTGATGCTCCGGTCACACACTGACGCTAATATGTGGTAAGAGCCATTCCTTTTACACGACAGTCAGAGATTGAGAGAGAGAAAATCTGATATGTGACATTTGCTTTAAAATTCAAAACTGAAGCGCTTTTCACAATTTTGCATATTAGTATAGGCAGACACAAGGAAAAAAACATAACAAATATAGAAAAAGTAGACACAGTTGACACTTCCATAATATTATTTATTCCTTCGTCAATGGGTTCATCAGAACAAAGAAATGTATACAGGTTTGTTACAACATGAAAGTGAGTAAATGATGACAGAAGTTTCATTTTGGGGTGAACTATCCCTTTAA
Organism: Paramisgurnus dabryanus; assembly: GCF_030506205.2. Taxonomy (NCBI): domain Eukaryota; kingdom Metazoa; phylum Chordata; class Actinopteri; order Cypriniformes; family Cobitidae; genus Paramisgurnus; species Paramisgurnus dabryanus. Next base: position 8,052,397 of record NC_133345.1, on the reverse strand, counting down.
GGATTTTTTTCCTAGGATATAGCAATACTGTAAAAAGTTTCTTTTTCTTCAGTTTCTAAATAGAAAGATGACAGGTACATCAAATTGTAACCATAGACTTGCATCAAAATACCAAAATTTATTAAAATTTTACATTATATTTATGTATTTATTTTTAGGAAAACTATTTCGAATAAACAGCAGATTAAATTGCAATGTAAAATTGTTTAAAAAAAATGTTTCTTACATAATTTACTATACAGTACACATTACGAAACAATTATTAAAACATTTGAATACATTCAAAATGCCACTTTTTTACAAACACTTGTAAATAGAGGAATTAAGCTAAATCAATTCGTGAAACATAAAGAGACTGCGAAATTAGCCAAATGAAAATCCTAGTCTTCATGAAGACTAATGACTCCATCAATAACACATTAAAATGATTAAGATATATCTTACTTTATTTTATATTGTCTGCAAATCATCAAGAATATACAGTCTTATGAGCATTCGATAAATTGTCCAGCCCTATTCTCAGTCAATTAGTTTTTACGTTCAACCATTTTCGCATTTACTCGTCATTTTTATTTCATTCTTTATGTGCAATGAAAGAAAAGCTAGAGGTGCATTTTTTAACCCTCCGGAGTATTGAATTACTCGTAATAACAGGCACGGGGCAGATAGTATTTCACATTTACTCTGGCCAACTGCGGTTATAAGGCATCCATCAACCAATGGCTGTGAGACACAGATACATTACGCAATTTCACTTCATACACCGAGTCAGCTGGATTTCCCATAGCGGACATAAAAAAAATTGCAGATTGCAGCAAAAAGGGCCCAACTTCACAAAAGCTGTTTAAGTATTGATCCGGGGAGGTCGCTGTGGAAATTCAGTTTCTACAATGTGACAGGATCCGAACCCAACATGCAGAAATACAGATGAGACAGCATCAATAAACAAAAGAGATGTGGGGTTTTTATTTGTGTCTCAGTGCAGGTGGAACAATGATCAGTGTGGTTTTAAACAACAGACAGAAGATGGAAACCAAAGAGTTTGTGTCAGTGGTTTAAGTGGGGTTTTGTGCTGGATAATAAATTCATATTGTGACCGTTTCTGCTGAAGTCATGAAGAAAGTTCAGAGATTTTTTTTCTTTCACTTTTTTGATTGCTAAACTTTATTATGATGCTGTAACCAGGTTTAAACTTGACTATATATTGCTTTTTGGAGACTTTTTTTGCATTCTGGACTATAGATAGGTGCAAATAAGAAAGTGTATTTCCTTCATTTGGTCTGCTGTTATTCCAGAGCATCTGTTTAGATGGTCAGATATAAACCTAAACTTGTTGTGACGTCTGGGTGTGTTTGTGTGTAAGAGAGATAACAAGCTTGAGGAATAGATAGACTATAGAAGTGCTTTTCTTCATCTAGTAAGCTCTCAGTAATGGATATTTCCTTTTCATTTCCACAAAATGAAACATCTGCCAGGGAAAATAACCGACTGTCATTCTGGCTAGGTGAATATGCTGAAAAATAAAGGTGTCTAGATATCCTGGAGAAATGTGTTTTATTTTTATCGACAGGAAAAGACAAGAATGTGTCACTTCTCGATAAAAGGTTTCCATTTCCACAGATGAGATATTTGGCAATACAATCTAGCTGTGTGTTCTTCTGATATTCATATAAACATCTTCATATGTCATATTAGAGAGTTGGGTATAGATCCTTTTGCATATTTGGGCAAATATTTTTCAGGCAGTAATGCACAAAACCTGCTATTAAAGGGATAGTTAACCCAAAAATAAAATATTCTGTCTTCATTTACTCACGCTCATGTTGGTACAAACCTGTATACATTTCTTTGTTCTGATGAACACAAAGGAAGATATTTTAAGAAATGTTTGTAACCGTTCGTGGACCCCAGTTACTTCCATAGTATTATTTTTTCCTACTATGGAAGCGATAGAGGTCCATGAATGGTTTGGATACAAACATGTTTCAAAATATCTTCCTTTGTGTTCATCAGAACAAAGAAATTTTTACAGGTTTGTACCAACATGAGCGTGAGTAAATGATGACAGAATTTTCATTTTTGGGTGAACTATCCCTTTAACATGAAGGCCATGTGTTTTTCTTGAAAAAAAAACAACAACAACAACATCATAAAACCAATTTTTAAAATTGAGATTTTTGGTGTTACTTTACAGTACTGCAAAAATTGATGTGCATTTTTCAGATTTTTTTATTTGAATGTTAGTGTTATAATACTACCGAGCCCCTAAGGTGACATTGGAGTAAAAAAAGTCTATAGTTTAGTTTCATGTGCTCACGTGAAACTTTCATGTGCTCACATGATACTTTCATGTGCAGAATTTGTTTTAAATTTAATTTTTTCGTGCTCGTGTGAAACTATCGAGCGCGCACGTGAAACTTTCACTTTCACGTGCGGGCACGATAGTTTCAGGTGAGCACGTGATAGTTTCACGTGCTCACGCGATAGCTTCACATGAGCATGCGAAACTAAACTTCTGCACATGAAGGTTCGTGTGAGCACATGAAAGTTTCACGTGAGCACATGAAACTAAACTTTATTTAATTTTTGCTCCATGTCTCCTTAGGGGCTCCGTACAATGCAAATATCATGATGATCCTAAAAAGTCTATTTCTTAAAACAAACTAATTTCTTTTTTTTTTCTTTTGCTTGGGGGGCTTTATATAATCTGTTTATGTATTTGTAACATTCACTTGTATTTGTCTGTATTTTTTTAGAAGTAGGGATGGATGGTAAATTTCCTTTAACTGCTACAGTACGTAACATTTTCTCCCAACCAATGGCACTGAGTTTGGGATGATACCTGTACGTTGAACAATGAAAGATGTGTTGCAAACATTCTTTGCCTATTTTCCTTCATCATGAGTGTGTGCATCTTACAAAGACAGAGAGAAGAGTAGCAAAGCATGATGGAAAATCTGACTTTAGTGTTCTGTATGACTTTTAACTCTCATTTTCTCCGATTCACAAAGTTTTCTCTGTGATGGGAACAACTGCTGGAGTTTGACCACACAGCCAGGTTTTCCATGACCAGCATTCCAGAGTGGAAATCATCATTTGGTTTCAGTGCTGTGAAAACATGGACTGTTTTTAGATTCAGATTAAATCCAGATTAAGTTCTTGTCTTATTGTATCTGGAAGTATTGCTCAATGTAACTGCATTTCTTTTGGCTTGCCATTTTTCTTCTGAACTTTTCTTTAGCTTTCAATTTGAAGGGGAACATAAACAGCTTTCCTTTTCTCTGAACCAAAAACAGTAGTTAAACTCTATGGGGTGGTTTCCAGGACAGGGATTATATTAAACCAGGACTAGGCCTTAGTTTAATTAGGAAATATAACTAGTTTTAACAAACATGCCTATGATATATTTCTATTTTAAATACATCAGTTGAGAGACTGCAAAACCAACAAACCCAATATAGTTGATGTCTAAATCAAGGTCTATTTTTCACACCTTTAACTGCAATCACCACTCCCACATTCATTTCCTAACAATCATTTCTCCTCTCCTAAACACCTTCCTTTTCTCATCTATCGGGCTATGGAGAGGGTTATGGTATGTTATCCCATCAAAGGACCATCTTTAGTCGGATTTAATAGTGTCCAGTAGTCAGAATTTGTGTTTGTGTGTTATGAATATGTATAATTTAGCAAACATTTGGGCTGACGAAATGTTTTTGTATAAGGGTGTGCCTGCTGGTAGATTAGCTTGGAAGAGAAAGATGCTGGAAACTTTGATTAAATATAAAATCTACAGATGATCTTCAAAACAGCAGATGGAAAGTCTGTTCGTGTGAATTTATGCGTTTTTGCATACGTGCATGCCGTCATTTTGTCATTTCCAGCACATTCAAATGTGATCTAACATTCATGGACCATTCAAAATGATCTGATTCATCATTCATGATTCATAGGACTGTTTCATTAACACATTTATCAAAATGTGTCATCTCCACCTATAGTGAAGAAACTTTTGCGGATTCGGTTCTCGCACAGGCCTGTTGTTGTCATTGCGCTTTTACTCGCCCGGACTTAATCTCAAACATATGTGAATACGCATTCATGCTGTAATTCCACCACCTGTCTGGAGGAGCCATAGAGGTCTGAATGTTTCAGTGTTTTCTCGTCTGTGACGGGACATTATCATGTGTCAGAGAGAAACAGATGATGTGTGCTGTATGTCAGCAGCGCCAATGAATTCATTTTCATAAATTTAGTTGAGCTGTAAGACAAAACTTGTTCACTTTCCTAAAGAGTCAGGCTAGAAGTTTTAAACTGCGGGTTTGTTTATACCTTAAACATGATCCCTTACCATTTTTCCAATATTAAATTCACAAAACTAACTTTTGCATACATGCATATATAAGTACAGCATAATTAAAGCAAATACACTTATATTCTTTTTATAAAGAAGCTATTGTGGTAAATGTCACGCATACTAATGTGCTTTTTCTGAATTGTACATGAATAAATTAATGGCACACACTCACACAATGCCTCTTATAACAGTCTGTTAGTTAAAAGCACATATTGATTATTGTGTTAAATTAATCAGGAAGTCACTTTCATTGTATGTTACTTTACATGCCTGCATTTGTCTCTGTGTCCCAGCAGACAGAGGGCTCACGATAGATCACAGATAACAAGATGAGCAACATTAAGACCTATAAGCTTTTCTTGATCTGTTCTTAATGTAAGGCTCTTAAGAGCAATTGTCTTGGGGGTCAAAGGTTAGAAAATAGCTCATTCTTTTTTTGATCAAAGTAAAACACTCTTGATTTCCATTTGTGCTGGTTAACATAGATGGTGAATGTGTGAGTTAAATAAGGATTGTCTTGTAGTACTGCATCTGTAAAGTCAAATTTAGATTGTGATTCAGACAGCCTAGAAGTCATTGTGTTGGTTAGCAATACAGATTACGGGATTACTGCTTATTGGCATTCACATCTTAGGCTGCACTTGTGCTTCGAATGTTAACCAAGGAAAGGATGCATTCGGTTTGCAAGCATGCTGTGGAAAGGTTAAGGATTTAAAGGGTTAAAGAGGAGTTTAAAGATAAGGGTAAGGAAATATTTGGAGGTATTGTTTGGTGGACAATGAATGAGAGCGAGAGAGAGAGAGAGAAAGATAGTGGATTTATTGGAGCATAACTCCCCCTAGGGCAATATGAGTACTCCTCATACAGTTTATCCAATTGTTTGTATTTCCCTTTGTTACAGTTTATCTTAAGTAGATTGGTTGTCATATAAGAACGACAGAATGCAGTTACAAAATTTGTGTTTATCTGTGAAGACTAACTTGGACAAAACGTGTCAAACTCATGACCTTGGTGTTGCTTGCACTGTGCTCCATGCTTTAGCATCATATCGACCTACTGTAACCAATATTACCAGCTTGCCAATAATTGGCGTGTTTATTCGACTTAAACACTCACAGTGAACAAAGTTTCCACAACCTCAGCATCCCACAACCCGACAGCTCATCCTTAACTTCAAATGAAAAACAGTTCACTATTATCACCCATATAAAGCAGCGCTTTTAAACCACCTGGCTCACGGTGCACTGGATATTTTTACTACTGAGTCTTATAGCTACCTTCAAGGAGAAAGGAATTAAAACGGCTTTCATTCTGTTTTTTGATTTATTGCCAGGCTGTTCCAACATATTAAAACGTCCATCTGTAACCGGCAGCGGCGAGGAGTGACTCAGCAAGTGAAGGAACATTGTGTCTAAGGAAATTTGAGCCTTAAGTCTTAGATGTGAGCATTCAGAGACACTCAGAGACTCACCCCTTACCTCTAGGTCTGCATGTGCAAAGAAGAAAGGGATGAGCTTGCTGGCCCAATCACGTACTTCGTGTGGGTTTAAGAGAGAACAGGGTTTAGGCGTTTAACAGCACAGAGCGAATCAAAAGGAAGCACCGAGGAGACCCATACAGGCCTGATACACACTAAGTGAAGCTGTCTTGTTTCGGTCTGTTCTAAACACAGGCAATTAGAAGGGTCACTTACGTTAATTTAGTAAAAACAAAGAAGGATATCAAAAATAAATAAATAAATTTGACCTTCTCAAAGATGCATTTAAATGAACTCAGCAAATTAAATATTTCTGTCCTGTACACTCCTGTAAACATCCTAGGTTGTTTTAACCCATAGTTGATACAAATCTGGACAAAACCAACTGTTGGATTATAAATGACCATATGCTGGGTTGTTGTTACCCAACTACCCAGCAATTGACTTATAACAGCCTAACATACTGTATTTTATATTGTCTTTGCATTTAGGGAAGCTCAGGGGGTAGAGCACTGTACAACACAAAGGTCATTGGTTTGATTCAAAGGAACACCCATACTGGTTAAATAAATATAGATTGAATGCACAAGTCTCATAGGATAAAAGCATCTGCCAAATGTATCCAAATGCATACTTTCTAGACTCTTGCTGCGTCCGAAACCATCTACTTTAATACTATTTAGTCGGGAAAAAGCAGTAGGCGAGAAGTATGTCTGAATTCATAGTATTTGAAAAACAGTAGGCAAAAAGTACCAAGATGACCTACTATCTCCAGCAAAATACTGAAGTGTTCATTCGATTGACATAGGCCCTGTCCCAAACTTCCTTAGAATCCACACTTTGATGGTATCATGTAGTGCAGACTTTAGGGACTCTTGACGCGAGTCCACGAGGGTAAACTCGAGCGTAAAGCCGGAAATAGGAAAAGAAGTTGCCCATCAATGTGAACACCTTCCATCCGTCGTCTGATTGCTCTTTCGCAAGGACTTCTGGGTAGGTAAAGTCCATGAAGCCTGCAGCAGTGCGGGGCTTCGCCGAAGACTGCATCAAGGGTGCAAATGTGGCGCTGATGAGCAAACTTTGGAGTGTAAAAATGACAGATGCGACACCCATTTCATAGACTAAGCAAGCACTCGCAATTTATGTCCACATGAAGTGCGCCATTTGGGAAAGGGCCATACTATCATGTGAGCCCCTGGGAGAGGAGCTATGAAGAAGAAAAAAGGCATTGTTTTATTTAAAAATGTCTCTTGTTAAATTGTTGGTTAAATTGCGCTTGTTTAACCTCATTCCAGTTAAAGACTAACTTCTTGTTATGATAACAAAAGTCACACGTATCAACTAGGCTTCTCGCATGCACCTGGACTTAATGCACACGTCTTGGACTCTTGCTCAACCTGAATACGTAATGGCATGACTCAGACTCTTCCTCGGCTCGCACATGTAATATGCACTGTTCTGACTTTCCTTGCACTAGAGAGGTTGTTAGGCATGCAGGGGTTAAAAAACAGCAAGTTTGTTGCTCCTGCTCCCTGGCATGCAGGAAATTTCGGTGTGCCTGGGCTTAAAGATGCGCTTGGATTAATGCCATCAGTTTTTAGAAGGTTGCGGTCATGACAATGGCTGTTTCTCAATTCCAAGAACGCAAAGAACGGACTTGTGTTCTCGTGGAGACTGGTCTTTCCAGGCGACCTTGTAAGAACGAACTCAGAAGGTCGCAAGAACACAGAACGCACTTGTGAGAATTGAGATGTGTGCGATCTTCCTGTTGGTCACCTGACCTCCCCAGATTTCAACATGCAAGTCTGCACTCGATGCATCCTCGATATCAAGAACTCATCCGGGTATTTTCATGCGTCCTCTGTACTTGTGTTCTGGAGAATTGGAATTGAACTTCGACTGTTAATGATGACGTAGAGCGAGGACACAAGGACGCAAGATCGCTGAAGAACGCATATTGAGAAACAGCCAGTGTTGCCCTTAGATTAAATCAGATTATTTTTTGTCTACAAATCAAGTGGCCTGTCCTAAATGAGTAAACTATTGTCCTACCCTCCGGTACTATCGTATATCAGCAATTTCACAGGCTGACGATAGGACGATCTCAAAATTGCCCAACACTAGTATCAGCATGGCGGGTGTAGTACGTCCGACTTCATTCATACTATCCATATTCTTATTCTATTGTACCTACTGTTTTACTGGTCAATGAGTAGGTATTTCATCTAATTCAGTACCTATTGTCACAGTATGTGATTTTGGACGCAGGTCCTATCTCTCCTCTTCCCACATTACTGTACCTCCACAGCATACTTACACATCTCTCTCCCTGCATCTCTGACTCATTGGAGATCACGCCAGAAGATGGAGGGTGCAAGCAATGCATTAAAAAATCATAAAGCAAGGCTCGCTGCTGGGGACCTGCATGCTGCGTTTTTGCTGACTCACGGTTTTGGTTCTGACAGTTCACACAAGTAGACAGGGAGCCAGAGGAACTCAGTCATTTGTCTAATTCTTTCCATTGCCTGCGGCTTTTTGAGCCTTTTGAGACAGCAGAGCTGAATCAGAAATTCACTGGTAATGGTTATGACTTCAGGATATAACCTAAAGGAACCCATGGTTTCTCTCATTAAAATGTTTCACTATACCAAACAAGAATATTCAGGAAGGCATTACAGTCTGTTGGTTTTGTATCGTGACTCAGCAGGGCGAGCATTTTGGCACAGGTGGCGTCTCGAGGGCTGCATGTCATTCAGTTAATCGTAAGCCATGCTTCTCTTGTGACACGTGCTGCATGCATTCATAGCATGAACTGGTGACTTACAAATGAGCACAGCCAGACGAAAACACGCTTGAAACGACACGTCCATCCATCCTAAGCCTGCGCTTAGCAATACAGCCCCGAAATCTCCTGTGCGTTCCCTTGGGTGGTAGAGCTAAAGGGGAAAATGTCATAATATTTACACAAGCAGGTTATATAGCTGTGCTGGCATCCTTTTTAGCAACGGTTGCATGGGAGGAACGACAACAGCTATTTGCGATATTCAACAGCAGATTAAGCGCAATGCTATGCTAATGCCAGCAATCCATAAATATCCGTAGGTTTTGCACATAAGACCTGTGTGACGCATTGTTTGCTCTGCAAGATCTTCTCGCCAGGTGGAAAGAATTGTAAATCTCATACTATTTCTGGACCCCGTGGGACTCGGACTAGTGCGTAAATCCTCATGACGCCGTCTATAATGTGACTCAAGCCTCCGGCAATGAGCGGTAGCCTCCAGTAAATTAGTCGTGTCCCGGTGGCAGTAAGAGCTTTATTCACAGAGACACTGCTGTACTGAATGTGGACTTTTACCCAAACATGTCTGTGAATTCACCAAAGCCTTTGTGACTGGACGTAATGCTAGCTTTGCTAACAAAGTTATGCTTAAGTCTTTTTTTAATATTGTTTTGCTGACTGTTGTCCATTGTGTGTTGTGTTAGGCTTGCTGATGAACGGGATTTTAAGCCCGTCTTGTAAGCAAATTAACTGTAACCTTTTTCAATTCTCATAATGTTTTAAAAAAATTTATTGTGACCACTGGGATTAGATTGGATAATGAAAATTTGGTATTTATAAACAATAATCAGAGTAAATGTTGATGTTATGCTTGTGTTTTTCTTTACAGTGCTGTTGAGTTTGCTCTCGGCTGGAGCTCAGACCGAGATGAAGCGGGTTGTTGGAGACAACGCCACGTTGCCTTGCCATCATCAGTTCTGGCAGTCGAATGGGCAGACATTGGACATTGAATGGCTTCTACAGAAACCTAACGTCAAACAGCGTGTGGTGAGACATCTCTGAGTTTTGGCCTTTTTATTTTTTACCTGTCTGTATGGTACAGACTGGGGGAGTCAATGTACCCTTTACTTTGTATGATCTCCTCTAAAGTTTTTAATCCCTGGTCCTCCTAATGTTTTTACAAGGGGACACAATGTGGTTTCATCATAACTTATAGGTGCAAATAATTTTTTTTCTAATCCAGTTTGAACTTATGGTTTAAAAGTACTTCTTTTTTATTTTTATTTTTTTGTGTAAAGATGATGGTTTTGCTAGATAAGACCAGGGCTTTGAACCAGATGTTTTTTCCCAATTTTTTCTTTCTGAACCGAAACAGTATTTTAACGTTTCAGGTTTACGGTCATTCCTGAACCGGTTAGAACAAAAAAATTTAGTTCCCGAACCGGTTATTAACATTCCATGTCAGCTGTGGGACATACAAATGAGTAGGCTGATCATTAGGACATTAAACTTAAATTATTAGTCTACATAATTTTCCTTAAGTCTCCATCTTGTCATCAAACATGAAAAAAGGCTACATTATGTAAGCAGCATAACTGTAATTCTGACATGCCTACATTTGTTGAGTGCATTTAAACACAAGCGCACACACACAGAAGGAGGACGAATTCCAAATGGCGCTTTGGGAAAAAGATGCAGCCTAAACAGTTGCCACATAAAGCGAAAATTACGTTTTTTGTAGTGCTTTATTTGCCAAATGTATTTTAATGGACTACAATATGATGCTGCGTTTACACCAGCCGGGGTAGAGGCTGCAAACGTGGGTGATTTACATGTTAAGTGAATGCAAAGATGCGATTACACATGGATTATTATCTGTGCGAATTGAGGGTTGCCCCGGGAAACGCGCAAGTTGAAAAATCTAACTTCGGCTGATTTCCGCGCTGCTTTAACCAACCATGACCTTGCTGTAGTAGTGACGTGATTACAGGAAGCGAGTGGAGTGGCGGCGTCTCCGCGGAGTCGCAGAAGGCCCTCCCATGACGCGAATTTCCGCATTTATTTCTCGAATGACTAGAATTTCACGTGCGGCTTTCATGTGCAAATGAAGCCAGTGAACTCAAATGTTCAAGCGTCCTACTACGCGCGAATATCACGTTTTTGCCGCCCCTACCGTGGCTAGTGTAAAGACACATTATGAGACACAGTACCGCAACTCTCTCGCTCAAGTTTATACATCAAGAGTTCTGATCTTTGAAGGGCATAGGGATAATCACGTCTGATTGGAGTTGGATCGGACACATTCAACGCATGTGTGTCTGTGCTTACAGAAAATTGCTAATTTTAGTGGCTTTTGTGGTTAAATTGTTTAAAATCATTTACGTGTTAACATTTGCAAGCCTTTGAACCAAGTGCAAATGATCAACTTTCAAATCTCTCTCTCTTTCTCTCTCTCTTTTAGTAAGGTTCAGTAAACACAAGCAGATGCGTGCAATGTCTTCTATAAAATTAAACTACTGTGAAACGAATATTGTTTTAACATGGCTTTACATTTAGATATGGTTTCTGTATCAGCACAGTTATTCATCAGGGGAAAGTCATTCTGTGTCATACTTTCAGATTACATTATTTATTATCTGATTGCGATAAGGTTTCTCATTCTTCCACAGAGCCGATCTCTCTTTTGTATTAAAGTCGGCACAAATCTGCTCAAAATCAGTTGAGATTTGATTTCAGAAGACTTACTGAAGAAAGGCGTAAAAGGAATCTGCAATATCTCTACATCGGGTTGCTTGTCACATGTAATATTTAACAGAAAGATTTGAGACATTTGAGACAGGATTATCAGAAGTCACATCATTTTTGGATTATTTAATTCGTGGAAAAAATCAAGCCCCTGGCCATGAATAAGTCATTCCTTTGTTCGGATGCAAAGAATGCGTGACTAAACGTGCGACTTGTCAACATTTAGCCACAGCATGTATATCAGCATGTCGCAGACTCTAAGGGGATCCATACGCGACAATGCTATCAGCATAGTGTATTTGAAGAGATGCCGTATTGCTGGGACTCAAAATATGTTGGAGAAGATTATTCTCCAGCAACATTAGAGTCAGTTGTAATCTAAATAAATAATTAAATATGACAAAGAACACTGCGTTATGACTGTCAGTGATACAGGGAGAATCACAGATGTTTTGCCAGAGATGCAAATGAGTTTTGGGGCGAGTGTTTTGTCAGTTTGCACACACTGAGCATGTGTATGAAATGAGCAGTTATAGTAAACAGCTTCAGCAGGTGGACCTGACCGCAGGTGTGTTGATGTGAAGTGGCATTAGAGTTTAGTTCTTTACTGCAGGCATCGAGGAGCCTGTCACCATCAAACTCTGTGTGTATTTGTGTGTTGGCAGCTGTGGTTTTGTGTGGCAGGCGTTTAGCATCTTTCTCACGGGCAGTTGGCAGAACAGGTAGAGCCTGATTTAGAGAAGCACCTTTGTGTGACTGTCTTTGTGTATAGTTCAGAAGTTTTAAAGACTTATTTAAAGGTTTCAAAATAACTTGCACTTTTAGAAGTTTCAGAAGATGATTTGTTACCTGCCGACAAAAAAAAAAAATTCACCTAAATATGAAAATTGTCTCATAATTTAGCCTCATGCAATCCCAGCCTGATCTCATGGGAATTCTTATGTAGTTTTTTTCTTACAAGTTGGCTAATTTGCATGAATTGTATAAATACATATGATGATTTAAAAAAAAACAATAATGAAACCCCACCCCTAACTTTGTTCCTAATACTACCGTCACAGAGATAAAAGCAAATCATACAAAATCCTACGAATGTGGTCTTACGAATTAATATAAATAGGGCACAACATAAAATGTATAAATTGCCATGAGAATGTGTTGGCTATCCCAGATTTTAAAAATAATATTTTTTTCTTCAGATGAACACAAATGAATATAATTATATTAAAATGCTGTTCTGTTATCTCAGCCTTATGTCACGAGAATTCGTACATATTTTAGGAGTTGTAGATGTCTTCTCGAGCGCAATGTCACATGTCATTCACTTTCTAAGCGAACTCAAGGTGCATAAATAATTTTTTAAAGAAAGACTACACCCGAGTCCTACCCGACCCAGTGGCAATTTGTTTTACCTGACTGCACCCACATATAAACGGCACATGTAAAGTCTGCAGGCCTGCACGCATCAGTCAGACAGAAAGAAACCTGATGGCCTCACAACCAATTAGGCCAGCTGCTCTATTTATTTTCATTCGTTGTCTGACGACGACAACGAGGTAACCACTAAAATGTGGATTCAAAAGTGATCGTCAGGTCTCTCTCAATGAAAATTAACCTAGCGACACAATGTCGCAAGCACTTTTGGCAGACAGGGAAGGGGTTGGAAAAGGATTTGATGCAGGCGATATACCCGAAACCTGATTCCGCTAATATCATACCAACTTTTGTCCGGGGAACACATAAAACTTTTAGACCAGAACCCGCTCAGGCCCTCAGGTTTTCAAATCTAAGTGGACTTGTGAAGACGTTGGCTAATTCATATGAATTCGTACAAAGTTAATCATGCAAAAATTATGATTATCATAAAAAAACAATAGCGGACTTCACCCCTAACCCCAACATCATAGGGGCAAAGGCAAATCAAAGGCAAAAATATAAACATTTTTGAATGTGGTTGTACAGATTAGCCATCTTGTAAAATATGTTGGTTATCTTCAGAAATGGGCTCAACATGGCTGTTTTTCTCACAAATGTATTGGTTAGCTTCAGAAGACATACACTCACTTAAAGGATTATTAGGAACACCATACTAATACTGTTGTTTGACCCCCTTTCGCCTTCAGAACTGCCTTAATTCTACATGGCATTGATTAAACAAGGTGCTGAAAGCATTCTTTAGAAATGTTGGCCCATATTGATAGGATAGCATCTTGCAGTTGATGGAGATTTGTGGGATGCACATCCAGGGCACGAAGCCATTCTACCACATCCCAAAGATGCTCTTTTGGGTTGAGATTTGGTGCCTGTGGGGGCCATTTTAGTACAGTGAACTCATTGTCATGTTCAAGAAACCAATTTGAAATGATTCCAGCTTTGTGACATGGTGCATTATCCTGCTGGAAGTAACCATCAGAGAATGGGAACATGGTGGTCATAAAGGGATGGACATGGTCAGAAACAATGCTCAGGTAGGCAGTGACATTTAAACGATACCCAATTGGCACTAAGAGGCCTAAAGAGTGCCAAAAAAAACCCCCACACCATTACACCACCAGCCTGCACAGTGGTAACAAGGCATGATGGATCCATGTTCTCATTCTGTTTGCCAAATTCTGACTCTACCATCTGAATGTCTCAACAGAAATCCAGTCTTCAACTGTCCACATTTTTTTGAGCTCGTGCAAATTGTAGATTCTTTTTCCTATTTGTAGTGGAGATGAGAGTTACCCGGTGGGGTCTTTGGCTGTTGTAGCCCATCCGCCTCAAGGTTGTGTGTGTTGTGGCTTCACAAATGCTTTGCTGCATACCTCGGTTGTAACGAGTGGTTATATCAGTCAAAGTTGCTCTTCTATCAGCTTGACTCAGTCTGCCCATTCTCCTCTGACCTCTTGCATCAACAATGCATTTTATATATTTTATATATTTGCCATGCATTAGTTGTATTTTATGTGTATATACTACACCCTAAATAAAGTTTGTCTGCCGGATGGATTTCTGTTAACTATCTATATTAAAATCACTCTCTCTGTTATGTTTTAGATCATCACATTCTTCAACAATGAGGTCTACACCAATGACAACCCTGCCAGTCGGCTGTCTTTCGCAGGCGACTACCTCAACGGAGACGCCTCTCTTCTGATCGGCGATCTGCAGCTGACGGACTCCGGTGAATACCACTGCAAGGTCAAAACAGGTGGTAAATACCACTGGAGCCAAGTCAACCTCATTGTGCTGGGTAAGATCCCCATGAACCAGCTCGCAACCATCAGCCAGCTTTACTGTGATTCAATCTGACGATCATTCAAACATATTGACGTAATCTAAAAATATAATTTGTTGCATTAGCAAGGCTGAAACTTTAGCGGCTGGTGAAGTGAAGTTTATATCACTTCAGATGGTAATGCGATATGATGCTAAATTGAAACAGCTGGAGGAGAGAGCATAGATTGAGCTCTATCTTTTAAAATACAGAAGAGACAGAATTATGAGCTCGTGTGATTTCTCTTCTTCAGCCCAAACAGTTTTCTGTCATCACAAATGAGCTTCAGATGAGCTTTGATATTTGGAGCTGCCTGGTTTCCATTATTAGACTGCAGCGATTCCAAGCCGTCATTCAAACGCAATATATCTGTCACCAGCCAGGAGAAGAAGTGGAAACAAAGATATTTCGACTCATCTCTGGCTTTCTTTTCTGGTTTAGTTGGTCCTTGCTTCATGGCTGTCATCTTTTTAAGAAGTGACAGCTTACGATGAGCAGTTTGAAGCTGCGAAAAATGTCTTCATTGTATTTCCAAAATGGTTTTATTCCTAGATTAGTATGTTAACCACAAAGGGCCTGGAAATTGATGAGAAGTTGAGAAAGAGAGAAAGGGCAGATGGATTGATGTAAATTGGGCATCCATGCTGGAATTTCTTTCATTTATTAACATATCAAAGAAGATTAGCTGAATTCTGCCTTCCCATAATTCCTCCTGCCACCACCCCATTTCCCCCTTTCCTTTACTTTTATCTTTTCTCCCTGCTCGAATCTAGACACATTAGCAAGTTAGTGTAGAGTTTATTATTATATTTTCAGCCTGTTATTTGCCACAAAAGGCAGAGAGAGAATGGGCTATGATGGGAAAGAAAGATTGTGAATGGGGGAAAGCAAGCCAAATTTGCTATTTTGTGTCTAATGGAGTTTTAGGTGTACGCGAGGGTCCACATATAGTGTGCGTGACACAGTTTTCATCATCAGGAGTGTGCGCACAAATTCTCTGCGCACCACCAGATTTTTTAACCCTGCATACATTGTACACGTAAGTTGTGCATGCGCCTACTAGAGAATGTACACATACGAGTTAAATAAACTATGTTTTGAAGGGTGTACATTCGACCATGCATGTAAGTTCGCATACATGTAAAAAACTCACTATATTTCAGGCTTTAGAGCACATGTACCCACTAGGCCACAGCGCCAACAGTGTTGAGAAAATCTATGGACAGGTTATAGACTCTTGTTCTTATTTCCTGGTGTGTTTATAGACGGGGTCATCAAGGGCCGAAAGGTCTGTAATTCATTCCCCAGACTGATCCCTCTGGACAGGCCCTTATAACTGAACCCAGAACAATTTAGAGCAGTGCTTGGATATTCAGGATACCAGTGGGACTGTTCGGAGGCCAGTCGGTAGCTGGTAGTAGGGTCTGTTATTTGACTTCTGTCAGTTCAGATCTGCTGTATCAGGTCAGATGGGAGTCATGACCCTCAGCCCCCCAAATGTCAGACTTGTGATTGATTGTCTCTTTGAATACGTCAACAGAAATACTAGTGTGCTGTTTTGAAAGTTTGATGCAACTTATGTTGTTGCAACAACTATGACTATGAGCATTAAAGAATACACTTCTTGTATTATTGCCTTCCTATAAGAAATTGCTTTATTGTTTCTCTCTCAATAAACACAACTGATAAATTGCTATCTGGATCTTCCAAATGCATACATGGGTAGTAACTATGTAACAGTGTGTCAGTAAACGTAACGTTAACACACATTCCTGTTGTTGTTTTTTTACAGTGAAACCATCTAAGCCCCGGTGCTGGATGGAGGGTAGGCTGCTAGAAGGCAGTGATGTCAAACTGAGCTGCAAGTCTTCTGATGGGTCAGACCCCATCCGTTACAAATGGGATAGAGTCCTGGATAAAGGCAAGAGTTTGGGGAAACTCCCCCCTCTCTCCCTCATTGGTGAGTCCAACACCCGATAATCTTGCAAGTCCCTTTGACCATTAACATAACTTCTGGTGTATGTCATACAGTAGCATATTTTGACCAAAAACTGGGACATAAAGCAAATTGTGATTGACGATGTCTTAATTACATTAATTTCGTAAACCTTGCACATCAGTAGACTGCTTCAGAAGTGCTGATTGTAGTAGTCTGGTAACTTATACTCTTTAAAACTTAATGATAAAGATTTACATCGGATCTCTTTTAAGATTAGCAAACATTATTCATCAGATTGTTATTAGATATGCTTAAAGATAACTAAACGATATCATACACTGTAAAACCTAAAAGTTTACTCAACTTAAACCATTTAAGTAAACCAGTTGCATACGTTTTAAAACACATACATTTGAGTACTGTAAACTTAAACAAATTGAGTCATATGCAGTTATGCACTTATATTTAAGTTCACACTACTTAAATATAAGTGCATAATTGCACATGACTCAAGTTCACAGTACTTAAATTTATGTGTTTTAAAACTTAAATGGTCTAATGCAACCGGTTTACTTAAATGGTTTGAGTTAAGTTAACTGTTAGGTTTTACAGTGTAGGTACATATTGGCACCAAAGAGTTCTTATTAGTACCTCATAGGTACATATTGGTACCAAAGAGCAGTGTTGGGGGTAACGCATTACAAGTAACTTGCATTATGTAATAATATTACTTTTCTGAAGTAACGAGTAAAGTAACGCATTAGTTTATAAATGTACACATTAATATTTGAGTTCCTTTTTTTTAAAGTAATGCGAGTTACTTTTCAGTTTAATTAATTTGATTAAAAAATAATTTACTGAATTAAACTGAACTTATACCAGGGGTCTGTTGACTGCTTTATTCTGATTGGCTTGTTTCAGGGGTGAATGTCTTAAAAGTAGGCACCAGAGCAATGTTTGTGGTAACTGTGGTATAAGAGGAATAATTGACTCTGGTCCTTTGAATTATAAGAAAATAATGCACACCCGCAATGTTGGGTGTGCATTATTTTATTAACAATTCAATGATCCGTGGTGAATTATTCATCATTACATATTAACATACAATTACACACTCTGAAAAGAACAGACCTGCGGCCACTGGCCAAAACCAAACAAAGCTTGTGTGGTACAGACAAACCAAAGATGTTTAATCACCTTTGTCAGTTGATGCATTAGAATGCAGTCTTACTTGGTTCTGCTTGGACAACAGATGAACTCTTTAATAGCAGCCGCAGACCGAACAGAGAATAACACAATGTTCAAGCACTGTTTCCAAATGATTACTCCAGCACACACCAGCTCATCAGAGCCCTATTGTTTTCAAATCTATTTAGCCGTACGCAGTTCTGCAGACGTGCTGGATCATACCCTTGCCCAAGCTCAACAGTTAACCACCCTTATCAATGAACACCTGCTCAATGTAATTAGCTTTTCTTGGCCGCTTAACGCTTCACCACTCCCAGACTTCACATCACATAGTTGATGAGAGAGTCTGATGATTTTTTGAAAAAGTAATTTTTGAATGAGTAAATGGTCCTAGTGACTTGTAATGATGAAGGTGCGAGGGGTTCTGAGCACGCTCAGTGCGTCCTCTTTCATCATGAGCCGCAGACAGAGACGCTTCCTCATGGACCAGAGGATAAACATTTACTGTCCATCTCTTCTGCTGGAGTTCCAGCAGAACCATATATTAGATTGACACACGTTAATTTGTTTACGTGGCATCTGACAGAGACGCTTCACAGGCTTTGGTCTCTGATTAACACCCTCTGTAAAGTAGTGTAGTAAAAGAAGAGGTAAATAAGGGTAGCTCTGGACTACTAACACTGTTTTGCAGGCTCAGGGCTGAGCTGTTAACCAGAGAGTTACCGATATCATAATCCTGCTTAATCGGCATTATGTTTCTCTTACCCTGAGGTCGATTCATAGACCCTGTCCCTTTAATGGTGTTCATAAGCATAACGTGGCACAGGGAAAATGAGAAAGAAAGTTATGTAAGGAATAATGTAGAGGCAGCCGGTAGTTATCGGGAAATAAGCCCCGACAGTGTGATCAGGAGCTGATGCGAAGCGGAGGCTGTCTCTACATTATGCCGCTTATTACACGGCTACTTGCCACATAAGAAAAAAAACTGGACATGAATATGAATTTGAATATTGAACATTTGAACATTTTTATCCTTCCGCGAACTTTGCACAGATGCATAAAATGATCGTAATACCTTATTAAGATCCTCTGCTTCATACTTGTCTGTCTCCATTTATTTTCTCTTTTAGCCAGTCTTTGAGAAGTTTTAATGCCCATTCTGTATTTTTTTGTGTGTTGGCTTCGTAGCTGTCATGCTCTATTTTGTCAAGTTCAGTCTCAGTAAGCTCTCTGTGTCTTGTTGTTGTTCGTTCTTCTATCCACTGTTTAAATGTTTTGTTTTTCCGTACATGTTAAAATTAATGTCAAAATATTCCATTCTTAATTGTGGTTGTCCAGTGTTTGTCACAAGATGGCGCCAAACAGTAATCTTTATTGGCGTGGAGCGATTTTAATCGTACAAGTAGTACCGCACTGTAAAAAATTTCACTGTTAAATTACAGTAATATACTGGCAGCTAGATTTGCCAGCATATAGTTGTAATTTTACAGATTACCTACTGTAATTTACAACAACAGTTTTTTACTGTACAAATATTACGAGACAGTACTGTAAAAAAAGGGAGCTGCACAGTATAATACTGTCAGATGTTTGGATGCATTATACTGTTATTTTAGGGTTCCTGCTGTTATTTATACTGTAGAATGTGATTTTCTAGCATTGTTAAAATGTAATTTTAAAATAAACACTTAAAATTGCTTGCAAAAAAATTCTCAAACAAAGGATGATGATAAAACACTGTTTTTATTAAATATAACAAAATTCAGTGCATTCTTAAATGTCAGTTTCTGCCTCACTAATGAGACTGGGCTGAATAAAACATAATGCTGTGATGTCACATAAATATCACAACACTGTAGAATACAATGTGAAAGCCACTCAAAGTCCATGAAGTTTTTGATGAGGGTGGTCACATGGGGATTAACAGTTGCTTCGTTTTTCTGGACAAGCTTTCCTGTCTTCTCGGACACCTTCACCTGCCTGGCTTTTGTTCACCTCTTAGGGTTCACACCAATTAAGCATCTACAAAGTACAATGAGAGAAGTAAAGATTAATTGCAATGAAGACAGATAAAACCAACTGCATTCACAGTATAAATATTCTGGTTGTTGCCATTCTGGCAGTAATGAGAGAGAAATACTTTATTCAAAAACATGTAGCATGACAACAAATTTGGCCAAAACCCAGTGTTATGTCTATATGCACATGCTAGCTTAAACTTCGACTTACTATTTAAAAGACCTAATGCAATTAAAGTCAATTTACAAAAAAGAAAGAGACACTAATTTAACGCAATGTGACATTCTTGAACAGCTAGTAGAGGATTTACCTTTGAACAAACTCCAGTGTCCTCGCAGCTTCATCTTTCCTTCACAGATGATGTTGTTTTCACTGCTGATCATCCAACCTCCAAATGTGACTTCATCACCAGCAACTGATGCAGACAACAATTATAGTTAATGTCCCAAAAAACTATCAGATATTATACTGCTACAAATCCATTACTTAGAAAAGCTAATGATATTAATTACAGAAAGAGATTTTTTAGACAGACTGAAAGACTTTTCTATAGGCCTACTGTTTTATTGTTTTATACTCCATACCTTAGTGTTACACTTACTCAGCAGTATCAGCCTTGGACTAGCCGTTTTCAATATTTTACTATGTTCTTACCTCAACTTAGACGAATTAATACAGCCCTATCTTTTTTCAATGCGTGCACTTCATCTTTTACAGTGCCTCGTGAATGTAGCGTTTAGCCTAGCCCCAATCATTCCAATGGCTCCAAACAAAAGTTTTATTTTGTGCCAAACTTACTTGTGTAACTACTCATGTAACAGTCTTTAAATAGGGAAAACATGCAAGTGTTTGGTGGCTTCTAAATTCATCCCTGTTTGGAGCCATAGGAATAAATGGGACTAGGCTAAATGCTAACACATTCACAATGCCCTGTACAAAGATTAAAAGTGCACACATTGAAAAAAGATACAAACAAATGGTGAAACAGAGCCCAATCCCTCATGTAGATTTAAAAAAAATATCAATAGATAATCGCACATCAGTCAGAGATTTGATTAGATTGCAAATTAACATTAGCATCTTTATTTGTATTTAACCTATATAGCTAGTTGCCAATTCGTTTAACAATCTGCCCTAAATATGTCAAAATCAAATAAATCGTTTTTAGAAATATTTCAAAAATAAGCAAATATATATAACATTTTGTCAATTATTTCACTTAGAAACACAGACTCTGTTCAGTTTGTGCTTACCTTGATATACAGGCGAGGAGTAAAAACAAGTGAATTCGTCGTCCGTCTCAGTGCTGGTAGGGTCACAATCGGAGTGAAAATGTATAGATAGTCTTTAATTCTGCTTCCTTCTCGTATAATAAAATGCAGAAAAACAGTGAAGTTAAATCAGTTTTACTCATGGTTGCAGATGAGCTCGTCACATGTCTGACATGCCTGACCAAACCAAAAAATACTGTATTATCCCGTAAGACTGAACAGGAGCTTGCTGTTATTATTTTGTTTGTCATATTAATGTTTATTTACAGTATTCAACTGTATTTATGAGAAACGGTAAATTACTGTCCAAAATTCCCCGTTTTTTTACAGCAATTTTTTACAGTGCGGCTATGCGTTATTACTTTGGAGCGGTTGTTATTTGAAAAGAACGAACCTGCAAATGTCTCAACTGACCAATCAGAATCAAGCATTCCAGAGAGCCGTGTAATAATAAGAATTAAAGAGATAGTTCACTCAAAAATTTTAATTCTGTCATCATTTACTTCCCTTAACTCTTTCCTCACCATCGTTTTTAAAAAAAAAGTTGCCAGCCAGTGCCAGCATTTTTTATGATTTTCACAAAAGTTTAATGCCTTCCACAAAATGTTCTTCTTTAATACATATAAACATATAATATATAAAATAAAACAGATCCTCTGCTTTAAAAAAAACGTTTTGGGATCCATTGACTTCCATAATATTTTTTTCTATTTTTTTTTGTTGAATTACTCCTTTAACTTGAAAGTGTTATAAATGTTCGAAAATGACACATGGTTATGTTTTCATTATTCCAAAATCCCCCTATATAACATTGACACATAATACCGATTGACACTAAATATAGTTTGTCACATTATCCAATTATTATCATCCATTTTTTTGGTATATATTTAATGCCCGTAGATTTTATATTTTATATTTGTTTTTGAATATTTTTATTTTATTGTTAATACCTATATACCAAAAAAATCCTTAAACATGTTAACCCACAGGACTTGGCAATGAAGCTGATTCTGATTATATATATATGTGTGTGTGTGTGTGTGTGTGTGTGTGTGTGTGTGTGTGTGTGTGTGTGTGTGTGTGTGTGTGTGTGTGTGTGTGTGTGTGTGTGTGTGTGTGTGTGTGTGTGTGTGTGTGTGTGTGTGTGTGTGTGTGTGTGTGTGTGTGTAAATATATGATTAGATTGTAACAAAAAATCTAATTCTGTTCCCTTTTTTCAGATTTGAAGAACCCAGAGGTTGTGACCTTGAGGAACTTGACACAGGACAGCTCAGGGGTCTACAAGTGCACCGCCAGCAATGACGTAGGGGAGGAGAACTGCATCATCGAGGTGACAATGCAATGTGAGTACAGCTCTGGGGTCAGCCTTTCCTCTGGGCTTTGGAAGGGTGTAATTAGTGCAGAGGTTAGGAGACTCTGATCTGAGATCAGTCAGTGGTGCCACTTTTAGCTTAGCGTTACCACACTTAATGTGATGGATAAAGGCTGATTCCACAATGCACACTTTCTTTTTTATTCTTTCTTTCTTTCTTTCTTTCTTTCTTTCTTTCTTTCTTTCTTTCTTTCTTTCTTTCTTTCTTTCTTTCTTTCTTTCTTTCTTTCTTTCTTTCTGTATATACACTTTATTTAAAGGTGCAATGTGTAAATTTTAGGGGGGTCTTTAACTATATTATCAGTGGTGTATAAATACCTTACATAATGAACTGAATTGTTTTAATTAACTAAGAATAGGCCGTTTTTATCTACATACACTGTGGGTCCCCTTACATGGAAGTCGCCATTTTGCGCCGCCATGTTTCTAAAGTACCCCTAAATGGACAAAGTGCTTTACAGAGCATGTTTTCTCAGATGACATATTTATATCAGACAACATATTTTTCTTGTGGTGGCAATTGTAGCTTTTGTAGTAGGGGTGAGCGGTGGTCTCAAGCTGTTAGTTGCAATTCTCAATCTCACTGCTAGATGCCGCTAAAATCTACACACTGCGCCTTTAAAGAGAAAATATTTTTGCTTGGTTGATTTGTTCAGTCTTTCCCCTCTCCCCTTTGTCTCAGACACATACAGACGCACACACTTTTTACGGAACACTGGCAAGTGAAAGGCAGTGTGTGGTTATTTGTCATTGGTCTTGCTCAGATGGCCATTTCTCATTGTTGTGTGTAATGGTTTTGGAAGAAGCAGAAGAATTTAATGCTCACCAGAGGAAAGACAGAGAGAGATCTGTAAACATTTGACAACTGCTCTGCACTTAGGCCTGCTCTCCTCATCTGTCACACCACAGGAATAATAAGAATTGATGTGAATGAGACATTTTGTTGTTGTAGCTGCATTGCAAAGTTTAATTTAGGTCTGACTAATTCAGTTTTTACTCTCTAGATATCTCATGAGAACTTTAATAAAGTAGGGTGACCATACGTGCCATTCTCTCATGTGTTTAGATGTGAGGGGTATGGGTGTGGTGGCTGGTGC
The DNA here is from genome assembly GCF_030506205.2 of Paramisgurnus dabryanus. Taxonomy (NCBI): domain Eukaryota; kingdom Metazoa; phylum Chordata; class Actinopteri; order Cypriniformes; family Cobitidae; genus Paramisgurnus; species Paramisgurnus dabryanus. The sequence continues at coordinate 8,028,891 of NC_133345.1, read as the reverse complement.
AGTGGTTGGCGTTTCGTTCGGCGTCCTGCTCCTCATTCTCATCATCTGGCTTGTCTTCCGCAAAAAGGAGAAAAAGAAATATGAAGAGGAGGAGACTCCTAATGAGATTAGGTGAGTCTTCGCTCTGTGTTTCATATGTGATCTGCATTGATCGTGGTTTATGGGACCACTTTCTTATATTAACTGCGGCAGGGTGATTTCATCAATGTGATTTTATCTATGTCAGCATGCATGAGCTTGTATGTTCGTGTGTATGTTCTGGATGGTCCATTTAGCTCTCCAGCTCTACAGGACAATCTCCATAATATATATGAGACAGCTGTTATTGAAACCTATAGAGAATTCACTATGTGTAACCATGCAACCATAGTTGTTTATCTGAATTATGCACACAGAATTGACCATAAGCTTTACACATGGGGGCATATCTTGTGTACACTGATTTAAATTGGACAGTACAGTCTCTTTATATGGATGTATGAATTATCTGTTTAGCTTGGCTTGTATTGTCATCCAGAAAGTAACAACAAGACTTCATTGGTGGATGATGTCACCTAGCCCTCTTATTTTCAGCCCATGCTTGTTTTGGAACACAAATACAGGCAAATAAATGTATTTTGTCTTGATTACCATATTTTCCTGACTATAAGTCACACTTTTTCCATAGTTTGGCGGGTCCTGGAACTTATAGTCAGGTGCAACTTATAAGTCAAAATTATTTCATTTGAACCAAGAGAAACCATTACCGTCTATAGCCCCGAGGGTCTGCTTTATGCTGCTCCTGTATTTATGTAATTCAATGGATTTAGTGATGTGGAATGACTTCGGGAACTTGATTTTGTTAATTTGGCCTATTCATTCATAACTGTTTATGTTATATTAACATGTGCGGACACCTATTCAGCCTGCTGTTCAGTGTGCTATTGTTTAGTTAAATAACTTGCCTTTCCAGATTAAATGTCTGTTCTACGGCTTGGATTGTGTGAAATTATTTTCCAAATAAACATGACGTATAGTCCAGTGCGACTTATATATGTTTTCCTCTTTAAAACGCATTTTTGACTGATGGGACTTATACACCGGAGCGATTTATAGTCCGGAAAGTACGGTATTTTTTTTATTATGGAAGTACAATAATAACAATGCTTAACCTCTACATGTATGCATTTTTGCAGGGAAGATGCAGAAGCCCCTAAAGCCAAACTGGTGAAGCCCAACTCCCTTTCTTCATCCCGCTCTGGTAGCTCACGCTCTGGTGCATCCTCTACGCAGTCCATGGTGCACAACAGCGCCCCCCGAAACCAACGTCCACGGCCACCCGCCGTCGTTGCCCTCAAGGAAAATGGACAACCCCACAGCTTTCCCCAGTCTCCCCCGGCCTACACGCAGGTGGTGCCCAAGACCCCAGAACCCCCTGGCACCCCAAAATTCAGACCCCCTAACCCTTCAGTAAACATGACCATTCCTGCAGGAGTCATGGCGCCCGCTCAAAGCAAGGCCTTCCAGACAGTGTAAAGACAGTGTAGAGGAAACCCAACCTATATGGGAAACCCACAGTGACTCTTCCAAAAGTTGCACCTACGACACAAACATACTATAAAAAACTATAAAATAAAAGCATAAATAAGTATGTAATTCAAAATAAAATCAATCATATTAAAGCTAAAAAGTTGAATGCATATTTACAAAGAGGAATATACAAACGTGCTTGCCCCCTTCTGAAGTATTAAAATAAGAGAGGAAAATGTTTAGTCTGGTTTTTCCTTGGTTCGCTCTCTTTCTTTTGATCACACGGCGCAAGCAGGCCTTTTTTCACTTTTTTTTTGATTTCTTAAAGCTTTGGAAGCGTTGTGGGCAGTGGGGTGGAATGATTTCCCCAAGTGCAGTTTATTTATTTATTGAATCAAAGAGGCTAAAGGACCAAGTGCAGGCTGGGTTTATGAAACACGATGTAGAGGCGATAAAGGAACGGCCAGATCTCCATCTAAAGAGAAAGGATATTATCTGATCGCTGCTTGTTGCTGATAGGAATATATAACCTGTTCATACTTCCACGAAATTCCTATCCATCGTTTCCCAGAATGCACTGCAAACGTTGGCCCCGGCCCCGGTAACCACTAAAAAGGGGGACACATGGAGTGGCTGGAAAAAATGACTTGAAATGAGACTTGACACAGAAAGACTCGGACACTTCAATAAATTCGCTAATTGGTTGCACCACTTTGCCTGCAGTACTATAGTGCGCTAGTGTTGTGCTCTTCCATGCATACTTAATTTAGGTCATTGTCATAGTTTTAATAGCAAACGCACTTGCTTTCGGCCGAGTTTTAGAGTGCACATTATTCAGAATTCAATTATGTTTGGCAATCATGGCATCATTACCATTTGTGTGATAATCAAATGATGGAGAAGAGCATTATTATTATTATTGGCATATATAGACCTGCCATATAGTGTACATTTATTATTTGGTGGTGCGATGCTGTACAGTCCCAGTAAAACATTAAAGTGGAGGACTCCTGCACTGTGCAAAATGTATGCACCCCTTTTTTGCGGGGAGGGGGCAGGTATGTTCTGTTACCTTATTTGCATTATTACTTAAGTGAATGGTGGTAAGCAAAGCAGGCAGCACATGCTAAATACACCGATCTGTACTCTTTCACACTCATATAAGTATTTGCAGTCAAATTTGTGTATAGTATAAAGTGCAAGGTTTGGGTTTGAACTCATTGGAAAGCTTTGCTTCAGTTTGTATTTGTTACAGCTTTAATTTCAACCAAAATCTGTCATGAATACTATGAATGTTTTCTTAAGACGAATTTGTTTTTATTCATTTTTGTATTCTTTATACCCAGCAGTCATACATGATAACATATGAGGCACAAGTAACTTTTAAATATAATCTCACAATACTGTGGACACTTAAAAGAAAATGACATAACAGGGACTTCTCTACTGAACACTTCTGCATCCTAGTTGGGAGGCCGGTGTGGGTTTGCTTACAGTATACTCTAAAAACAAACGGTGCTATATAGCACCAAAAGTGGTTCTTTGCTCGTAATCATAGAAGAACCATTTTTAGTGCCATATAGCACCGGTGAAGCACCTGTGTAAAACCATATAGGGGCCATATAGCACCACATATGATTCTACATAGCACTATATGGTTCTACACAGGTGCTTCACCGGTGCTATATGGCACTAAAAATGGTTCTTCTATGATTACGAGCAAAGAACCACTTTTGGTGCTATATAGCACCATTTGTTTTCAGAGTGACACTATGGTACCGTCTCAAGATGGTTGCCTTTTTGTGTCAGACGGCCCGCAGCTTCCACCGCCAAGCTCTGTCAAGAACTTTCTCTATTAGCCGTGTATCCGAACCCCCGGGAAGACCGTGCATGGTGCATTTTTGAGACTTGAAATAGACAAGTTGCCTGTTTTGTGTGCCTTCGCAGAAACGTCTACCCCTGAGATTTGTTTTCTTCACACAATGGATGTGCTGGGAGCCTCTGAAGTCCTGTCGGTGCAGGAAGAACGCTCTGACACAAAGAGGCAGTCATATACAGCCACACAAATAATGTATACTCTGTAGTCATGATGATGTTTTATATTGTACATACAGATAAATATATGCACACTATATCCTTTAAGTTATCGTTTGAAGATTGGAGTTATAGGCCATAATAAAGCTGTTGTTGAGGTATTATGCATTTTCTCAAAGTGATCGTACCCGCTAACCTCCCTTTAATAAATAAATAATTTCCTTCTTAATGGCTACTTATATATCCACCATATTTAAGAAAGCAAAGCCATAAGGGAGCAAGTATTACATAATGCAATTACTCAAAAATAAGTGTTTTGGGCCTTCACATTTGCTACCAAATTTTTCATGCCGAAGCAAAATTAACCTGGTTATTATTCTTACTTTTATAATGCAAAACACTGCTTCTGCCAATTGCCAACTTACCCTAAAATTGCCTTTATTCTACATACATGCATGGGCTGACCCAGACTCATAAATAAAGACACGTTTTCTACAGACACATATTTCAGGAGCGACTGGGTGGACTGCTATCACTAAGTATGAAGGATGGCCTGTCACATAGAGTGAGGAGTGAACAATGGGAAACGTAAGGGTAGGGAACACAGGCGGAGTTGTCCGGTTCCAAACCTCACAGAGGTTTTCCTGTATCCTTACGTCCAAACAAACCAGGTGATTGCGTGCTTTCCCCAAACCCTTGCAGGATCAGTAACTCTTGGGTTAAGTACTGAAACACTGGCTCTGTTCTTAAACATAGTGAGCTGCCTATACACAGCTGGCTTAATAAAACAAGACTCAGAGAAGACAAAAAATGGTAAAGATTGACATGTCGTGTAACAATTGGTACTGAAACTGATTTAAAATAATTCCTAACATTTATCTGGCCAAATGAAAGGTGTATTACCTTTTCAAATATTTAAAGCATGATTCCTTCAAATACGTAGGCAGCTCCCTACAGTTTGGAACACAGCCCATTGTCTTGCTTTTTTGGGCAGCCGTTCAACCCATCCTCCGGTTGTTTCGCTTCTTTGTTTCAGGTCATTTATTTAATCTTATTTGGCAAAAAGTCAAGCCTGGTCCATTTTGGTGCCTGCTGGACAGTTTGGTGGCTTTCATTATTACTTTATACGGCTAAAGAGCCATCTTGCTACAGCATTTAGATACTAATGGAGAATACGCTCCCATAAAGCCACCAGTACATTTTGATGTGGTGCTCACATTGCGATCTGAGTTCGGATGAGCGTTCAAAGTACTTGACTGTATAGCCTTTATTTATTCATTGTTATCCAACATGGTTGCTATCAAACAGGTGTCTCAAAATAGCTTCTTTAACTTATCATGGAAACTGTAACAGTGTGTGTAAAAGGAAATTTAAAGGGTAAAAGGGATTGCATGTTATGGCCTACAGATCAGATATCGGGAATGCTTTGCTTCTGTGTTCATACAGGTACCTGTATACAGCTGAATATATAAGTGTAAATATGTCTATCATCTCTATAAGTTCGGATTTTTACTTTTTTGTTTTACTGTTTTTTTTTTTATTTTTTGAGCTGGTGACCCCGTTTGCCTGAGAGTCTCCATCTGGTTAGAAGAAAGAAAAATGATCTTTCTCTTATGAGTTTTGTAAACCAGTCTGTTCATTTTGAAAAGATCCATTCTTGTAAATATGTCCCTCTACAAGTAAAAAATTGTATATTTTTACGGACTCTGAGTTAATAATACTTCATTTGCAAATAAAATGACAAGTTAACGACAAGCTATTTGGCAGCCGGTTTTTTAATTAAAAGTAAAACATATTTGCGTGAATGAATATTTGTGTAATAAAAATTACCTTAATACATCATTAGCAATAATGCTAAAATTCTGATGGGAAGAAAATGGGCATCTTCAAATATTATTCAACAATGTACTGCAATTTGATTTGAGCTATTATGTAGACATATGGTAATGAGTAAAACAAGTGATTTCATTAGACAACGATGATATTCCCTCAATTCGGTTTCATGCATCCTTGATTTAGTAAATTATCATTTAAATGATTATATTTATGCTGTTGTTGTGAATTTGAGCACATGGTTTTTAACCATTAGCAGCCAATGTAGCTAACAGGGAAGCCATATGGCATGCAAAAAAAGTGTTATAAAATCAAAAAAGCACAATGAATAAAAATGGTCATGTGACTGATAATTTCTAGGCAGTATATAGGCTTTGCTAATTTAATAAGGTTTGCTGATGGTGTACATCAGTAAGAGGGTTTGTTAACTAACCAGTTAAATGAGCATTTATAAATAGGCAAATTGTTAGAACAACAAAATAAATACTCACTAAAAACAGTTGGGTTAAAAATAACCCAATAAATAACCCAATGGTGGGTTACTATAGCACCAACCCATTGTTGGGTTATTTTAACCCAATGCATTGGGTAGAAAGTTTTACCCAATTAGTTGGGTTATGAAATAACCAATTTGTTGGGTTATTTTTGCAATGCTGTTTTAACCCCATTATTATTATTATTATTATTATTATTATTATTATTTATTACTATTATTTGCTTTATAAATAAATAATACAAAACTTACAAATACATTTATAATGCTTTATTTTCATTTAGTCATTTGCACCTGCATTTAAATGTATAAATACAGACATGTATAGAAGCATAAATACATACACACATACATAAATATATACATACATAAATAAACAAAAACATAAGAACAAAACAAATCTACTCAATCTTATCCAACTACAAACTGCTTAAAAGCATAGTTCACACATTTTGTCATAATTTTCTCCCTCTCATGTTGTTATAAACCTGTATATAAGTCTTTACTTTGATAACCACAAAGGTATATTTCAAAGAATGTTTGAAATCAAACCGATCATGAGCCCTATTCATTTTCATAGTATTCTTTTTTCCTACTATGACAGTCAATGGGGCTCATGATCTGTTTGGTTTAAACATTACTCAAAATATCTTCCTTTGTGGTCATCAGAACAAAAAAATGTGTACAGGTTTGTAACGACAGGAGAGGAAGAAAATTATGACAATTTTCATTTTTGGGGGAACTGTCCCTTTAAGCAGGTGACAGTGTGTTCAGGAAACATCACATGGTACAAAATGTATTGTGTGTTACAGAAACTACTTAACAGTAGTGAAAGGCTTGGGATAGGCTACTCTGTATAAAATGTAAAAAAAAAAAAATTAAAGCATGTGTCAACTGCTGGTCTTGCTCCTGGGCCATGCATGCCTCCCCACGATAACAAAGGCTTGTGATTAGTCGAATTCATCCCATAGGAGGACATGGGGTCTTCGTCATACCTCCTCCTCCAAATACTGAATTATGTTTGTTTTCTGACCTGAAGACAGAATTTTCACAATGTAAATATGCACACATAAACAGGTTAAAAAAAACAAGTGTCATAAATGATACTTACAGGTTGCAAATTAATAAATGTTTGCTTTGCCTCTTGGTACTGTAGGAAGGCTGAATCATCTTGCTGGCCATTTTGTAAGGTTTTTAATGCAACATCTCCAAGAATGTCTACATTTAAAGAAAATAATAATTAATTAAATCTCAAAGCAAACACATCTGGCACGCTGAATAAATACTCTACTTTGACAGTAGATGGCGCTGAATTGCAAATTCAACCGTTACCGGGGTTAGGGGCTGTGTACACCAAAACTTTTACGCCCGCGGCCGGCGCATGTTTTCAATTGTTTCCAATGGAAGCTCGGCGTTTTTCAAATAAGCCAGCAGCTAGCGGGTTTTTTCCGCGCTGAAAACCGGCGCTCGGCGGTTTTCACGCGCTCGGCGCTGAGAGTCGAAAGTTGAAAGAGATTCAACTTTGGGAGAAAAGCTCCGCTCGTCAATGTCAGTTCTCACACGGCCGCCCAATCACAGTGGAGGAGGGGCGGGACATTACCACAGCAACCAACCGGCTCGCAGCTGAAGTATCACAGCTATCAAAGCGCTCAGCTGATGAAAGCTGGCACTCAGCTGAAAAACAGCTGGCATTCGGCGTCCTCAAGGCGTTTTCAGACGCGTTTAAAAGTTTTGGTGTACACAGCCCCTTACAGTATACAGTAGTAGACGTGCAGCGCTTTATCAGGGATTATACTGAAGTAAGACGACAATAAAATGCCATCGAGTCATTTCTTAAGACATTTACATTCAGAATCACATTTATATTACAGCTCTGTGTCTATAACACAGACCGCCAAAATAAAATATTTGGAGCAAAAAGCAGCCGGTTGCATCCCTTACAAAAGTTAAAAAACGGTTTTTACTACACTTTAAACCAAAAAACATTGTTTGTTACAGAAACCATGGTTAAAGCAATATGGCAATCAATACGCCATGAAACTAACGTTATACTACTAAAAGAAGAAATTATTCATTTTTGTAAGGGACCATGCTGTTGGTGCTGTTTAGTATTAAAATAAATTGCGATGTCTCTCTACGTTTATGATGGCTTAAAAACGCGTGTTGGCATCGGTAACAGTTAATCAATGGAACAGGTGTAACGGACAAAAACTAGACAACAGCGTTTTTGTACACTTATTTAAACGTGACTGATAGTTTACTGTGTTTTAGAGCTTAAAGACACTTTGTAGCAAAATAAAACATTACACAGAGATATATATTTTAAAACGTACCTCTCGTGTCTGTCCGCACCTGGTCCGCACTCAGCAGTGGCACCGGTCAACCGTTGAAATTCAAAATGCGTGACGTGAGCCCGATTTTAACCCAACTCTCTGGGTTGTTATGGAAATAACCCAATACAAGCTAGGAATAACCCAACAGAACAACCCAATATGTTTAACCCACCTATTGGGTAAAACAAATAACCCAACGGTTTTTAGAGTGTAGGTTGTTTAAGGGCATTGTGTAACTTTAAGAAGGATCTCTTGACAGAAATGCAATTTAATCTACATAACTATATTATCAGTGGTGTATAAAGACCTTACATAATGAACTGTATTGTTTTTATTACCTTACAATAAGACGTTTTTATGTACGTACACAGCGTGTCCCTTTACATGTAAGTCATCTTCATGTTTCTACAGTAGCCCTCTACAGAGCACATTTTGTCCTAACGTTTTCTCAGACGATGACGTGTTTGTCCTGGGGATGCTACCGTAGCTTCACTATGCAATGCGAAAGGTAGTTGTGAGCTGTGGTTGCAATTTACAATCTCACCGCTAGATGCAGGTAAAAATCTACACACTGGACCTTTAAATAAATATAGTTAGGACAACAAAAAAAATTAACAAAATGGTGCAAGGTTAAAGAAACTGTGACCAATATTATTGTTTTACAATATTTTGTTTTACAAAACTGTTGTAGCATAGCTTGATGACGCTGTAAAATATCATTAAATGATGAGAGTTTTTACCTTCACTGTTGATAGGAATCAATCTGACAAGACCAAAATGCATGTCTCTGAATGGCGTAATGAAATGAAGTTTAATAACCATTACATGACATGTAATGCCCATAGTGTGGCTTGACAGAAGCAACCCCAGGCCCATTCTACTTCCGCATACTGTGCTGTGCAGATTGACTTTAAAGTATCAAAAGTGCGACGATACTTAATGTCATACATTAATCTCACAGAAAGTCGTGTTATATTCACAAAAAAAAAATGTGTTAATTCATTTGTTTCTATGGCACGAAATTCTGCTTTCATGAATGTCTTTTTCGTGTCCATTTCTATAAATAGTTTTTCGTGTCCGTGGCATGACTTTCTTTTTCGTTTCATTTTATGTATTGTTTTTTCGTAGTTTTTTCCTATTTTCTTACCATCGTCACATTGTTACCATCGGTTTGGGTTATAATCACTTTCTGTTACATTTTTAGACATCCTAACCCAAACCCCAAATCTAACCCCAACCCAAGCGACAATGATTTAAAAATAGGAAAAAACTATACATTATATGACACGAAAAAAATCTTGCCCACAGACATGAAAAAGATGAATTTTGTGCCATGGACACAAAAAAATTAATCACATTTTTCGTGACTATAACATGACTTTCATTGAGATCATGTTGTTAATGTCATACACTGATTGGTCTGCACAGCGCCACATGAAGTCAAACACACCTATGGTTAAAGTCGCCATGAAACGGATGTATCAATTGCCTAATTTTCCCCGTGGTGACGTGTATCTGAGTAAAACCGGCCTCTGAAATGAAATAAGGCAGGGCTGGATTTGAATTTGTCCATCGAGATCTGATTGGATCATTTGAAGTTGGGTTGTGTTGCTAATTGCTAATCGCAGCGATATTCTCTTGGACCCCGCCCACCTGCCATACATTATGACCGGAATTAAAGAGAGATCATTTTTAGGAGGGGAGGAGATTTGCATTTTTGATTAAAGATTATGACGGCACATGAATTTTTTTAAATTAATGAAGCTCACAGATAAATCATTTGTAAAAAAAAATACCACAATATTACAAAACAAATTACAGTTTTTTATTTTACTTTCATTGCGACTTTAAGGCAGCAAAGGCACAAACTGAGGATAAACCAAACATGACATCATGTGACCCTATAGACCGCTGGTTAAAAAAGCTAATTTTTTGAATTCAAACTCTCTCATTATTAAGATAATGTACAGTAAGTAGACATTTGAACAAAACATAAATCACTGTGCTGGTGATATTTGGATATTTATGCAATCTTACATATTTTCCCTTTAAAAATGCTGTGGTTTAATTTGCCTATAGGCCTAATTGTTTTATTAAACAGTTTTAACAATGATGCACTTGGGTGTGATTTCTGTGCACTCAGTCACAAGCTCACGCACACTTATACATTTCTAGTGAAACTCTGCACCCTAGTGTTTGAAATTTTAAAAGTGAACCCAGATTTAGAGTGAACCCAGATAATAATACAATAGATAATACAATATGAAAGAGGACTTATGTAACTGGGATCATTTTAATGTTACCTGTAATTTGTTTATTAAACAAACGTCACATAATGTACACTGTTACCACAAGCAAGATTTTTCGGTAAACTGAGCTTTCGAAGAATCATTCAAAGCTCTTCTCAGTTTTTCTAGGCCAGTGGTTCTCAAACTTTTCGGAGTGTGCCTCCCTTTGTGTAGGGTGCATACCTTCATGGCCCCCAAATAGAAAATTCATGACATAAAACAATCTCAAACCTAATCAAAACATATTAAATGATACAATATAGTGCTGTTGGTTGGTAGCTATATATTTCTAAGGTTTGATTACAAAGAATTCATGATAAAGTAATGTATTTTATAAAATGACATAAAACTAGGGCCCCCCTGGCACCATCTTGTGCCCCCCAAGGGGGGTCCGCCTAGCCTGGTATAACCAGACTCTCGTACATTCATTTCATTTGTACAGAGAGTCTGGCCACGCTCCATAGCAAAGCGTTACTTCCGTTAAGGAGGGTCCATTGTTGAAGTTTAAAACTATTGGATATGCCCAGAGTCACTCAGGATCTGCCAAAGCCAATCGCTAACATGTGGTCGTGACGTATATCATGCACCGAAACCGTCCGGAAACAACAAGTCAGAATAATCAGACAAACAAAATTTAGCAAACCTGGTTCTTGCTCCGGCTTTAACTTCTGTATATTCGGCAGTTTTGCAACAACGGACCGAATAGCTTTTCTCACGTCTTTCTCCGCTGCCATTACTGAACTACAACTCAAACTGACGCACGACCTCAACGTCATCGTTCTTAGCCACCCCCATCTGTTCGCTGATTGGTCCTGCAGATTTTTGCAGGAGAAAACGAAACTCTATAGAGAAATCCCAGACGTACTGCTGAAGCGAAATGAAAAATAAGCGGAAGCACGTAGGAGGGCGGAGCCAGGCTAGGGTCCGCCCACCAGTCTGGGAACCATTGATCTTGTGTAAAAAAAATCTAACTAAAAATATCTCATTAAACCCAAAATAGCTTTAAAGGCGGGGTGCATGATTTTTGAAAAACATTTTGGAAAAGCGAGTCAGGCCGAGTACCAAAACACACTTGTAGCCAATCAGAATTAAGGGGCGTGTCTACTAACTAACATTGTTGCCTGGGTTGTGTATGTGTGGGGCGGGTCTATCAAAAGAAAGTCCAGATTCTATTGGGGTAGTGGTGTGTTTGTTTAGGTAATTTCAAATGTCAACATTGGCTTTCAGAGATCATGCACCCCGCCTTTAAAGATAAACAATTTAACAATGTTTAGTTATGAACCACAACAAGATCTGTTTTTATCTATTTGTAACATTTTGTTCCCATGTGACACTATAGATGATGATGACCCAAATTTAAGCACATTTCACCGTCTGTAGAGTCGTCTAATTATGCAACTATAAAGTTAAATGGAGTAGTTAATGGGATGTTATATTTAACTGTCTTTCTGCATGATCTTCTCTTTTAAAAACGTACATGTCAGATGGCGATCCGCTCGCTCACCCTTCATTCGTGGTTCGTGGAGAGTAAACGTGACTCTGTCAGATCAGGGAAATACGGTACAGTGGCTCATTGAGCTCACCGGGTCGGCTTGCCTCGGGTCTTACATTTCTAAAGATTAATAGCTCAGTTTTAGTGGGCTGTCACCAGAGACCTGTGGCCCATTTGTGAAAAGTACATTGAAGATTTCACCCTAATTATAGTTTTTTAGGTTAGTGACTGATGAGAGAGGAAATGATGTGAAAGGAAAGCTGCATTACAGTAGGCTTAAGGTAATAAATGGCTAAGTGTTCAAAAAATGTTTTAGCCTGTTCAAAGTGATTTACAGTGCATTCAAGTAATAGGTTTTTTTCTGTATGTGCATTCTCTGGAAATTGATCTCATGACCTTGGTGTTGATAGCATCATGCTTCACGAGCTGAGCTACTGTACAGGGAACCGACAAAGCTGTTATGTTGAAATTATTGTATTAGAAATAAGAGACCAAAGAGAGATATGGGACACATAATGCTAGCTAATGTAAGAAAGCAGTTAACTGGGACACTGGTGAATTATACAGTTTATTTTAAAAAATATAGTATACTGTGTCATTTTACTGTGAATTAGTGTAGGAAGTAAGTTAATTTATCATTTGTACATTTTCTGTTTAAAGCAAAGATATTGAATATAACAAGATTGAGCAACACCCATTACTATGAACAGTGGCGGCCGGAGACTTCTTTTTTCGAGGGCGCATGATGCGAAGTTTGTCACAACATGTATGTAGCCCGTCATGTGTGTGGTTTGTCATTTCATATGTGTTCGGCACTTCAAGTAAAGCTGTGTGCATCACGTGTTTTGTCAAAATAAGTCCCTGCTGCAGACGCGTCTAAAGGGTTTATGATAAAAGAGACGCTTGAGTAATCAGAGTTTACTGTTAAGGGAGTGCCTTGCATGTATTTTGTAAATGTGAGCGTCTCTTTCATCATAAACGGTTTTGACGCGTGTGCATCAGGTACTTATTTTGACAAAGTGGTGATGCATATGGTTCACATGACGCAACAAACACATATTTTAAAAACACAAGCAACACACGGCACTCCGAACACTTATTTTGAATTGGCGCCCCCTCAGAAGAGTCACCAGTTGCCACTGGCTATGAATGGGGAGAATGCAACACTCAATATGGCCACTTTGGATACTTAAGTCCCACCTCCCAGTAAAAAGAACCAATCATCAATCAATAAAGACTGACGATTCTTTGAGGGAGGGGCACAACGATCCTGAATAAAGGTGCTTTTGGCACAGTTTGAGCTTAAGAAACACGTGGTTGCCAACTCCTCTGGTTTCTCATGTAAGGCTACTTTAACACTGTTACAGCAGGCTGTCGTTCATGTCCGCGGGTTGAAGCGATCCCAATAATGTGATATTTAGCCACAAGGAATGCAAATTTTATGAGATGAATCCTGTCAAAAATTCAGATTTTATAAAAAAAATTATGTGATTTTTACTGGAGGACCCCCACCTTAAAACACATTGGGCTAGTTTTGAGGAGTAATAAGGTGGGTTTTGCAGTAAAAACCTGGCAACCCTGGAAACAGCAGATATGTAACTTATGTTACAGTTGATGTCTGGTTTAATTGTCAGAAATTGTTGTAATTGTGATTTTAATTTTTTATTGTGTCATTTCCTATTCAAGTAGACAGGACTTTAGTCTTGCATGACTGCAATAACTGCACGGAGGCGTTGCAAACATAGCCGCCTTGTGGTGCGACTTACTTTAGTTTAAGTAAGGAATAATTGACGACTGGCCATTGAATTATAAGAAAATAATGCACACCCAAGGTGAAACGCGAAGCGTTACACCGCGGGTGTGCATTATTTTCAAATAATTCAAAGGACCGGAGTCAATTATTCCTCTTATACCACGGTTACCACAAACATTGCTTTGGATCCTATTTTTAAGACACTTGACAAGTTAGGTGTGGGGTTATCAGAAATTAATGCATACCCAGAGAACATTTCTCAGCCAATCAGAATACAGCATTCAACAGACACGTGGTATAAAGTTATTTTACACTTTCACAAACTGGTGATTGATGTAATTGATGTAAATATCTAGTTAAAATCAAATTCCTTAAATCATGTTGTTTTAAAGCAAAAAAATCCTTTAATGTGTTGCTTTATGTAGATCAATCAATACATATTTTGTTCTGAATTTAAGGGGCGATTTCCGGGACAGGGACAAATTTAAGCAGCCTTAATTAAGAAACAACCTGTATTGACATATCTTAACATATATCAGTTCCATTGTTTTGTCTCAAGATGTACACCTGTATTGTTTTTGAAAGGTTTGTTTGTAAAAAAAAATAACACTTTCTATAAACCCTGCCCAGGAAACCAGCCCTACATCTTTCAGTAACATATAAAAAAGAAAGCGGAAAACAAAGAAGAAGAAAAAACAGAAACCAGAAAAATTCAAACCAAAACCAAAAATTTTAGAAAGGTTACAGGTTATAATATTATATATTATTATATAATACAATATAAAACAGACATACAGGTTAACAACAACTCTGACAAACATAGTTAAACGATCTTTTTATAGGCCATTTACTTGCCCTCTCCTTCGGGTCAAGGTTTGGCTGGTTAAAATTATGGCCTGCTGGTAGATGATGTGCATAATTTCAACAAATTCACCATCAACTACTAGATGCTGCATGCATAATACAATTAATACATTAATACATATCATATCTTCTCCTGCAGTGTTTCTCTGAAAGAAGAGAAAACTGAACAGAGATGAAGTAGAACTATATTTTTGGGTGAACTATTTCTTTAAATTCAGCTGATATTCAAACTCTCACAGGAGTCGGTGTGCAACGCTCTTGACACACATCAGTTTCTCCAGTAATCCATTCACAGTGCACTGCTCTTCATTGAGCTGATGAGAGAGAGCTTAACACCTGCTGCCCTGCCATGGATGGAGAATGAGTGTTGTGTCCATTCAGCAACACAGGCACAGAAGACACAATGACAGCTGCATGATCAAAGTCGTCTTTCAATCCTAAAATCTAAAAGTGATATCTTGCAAGGGAGAGAGACAGGAATCTTGGATACATGGCGTTTGGACACCTTATACCGCAGCTGAGGCTGGAAGAGGCGTCTGAGGACAGTTTGCTAAGGAACGCCCTGAGACCCTTCACCCATCTCCAGAAAACCAGCAGCTCACCTGGGAAGAACAGAAAACAGCAGAGGTAAGTGACCATTACACTACAAAATTGCTTGGCAAAGGAGAAACAGCACACTGTGTGAGAAATAAATACACCTCAAGCATAAAATACAGTATATTGATATTCATAGAGGTTGGACATAATTATTTTATTAATAACTTTTACGATAATGGTAGATGCTGTTGTTGGTGATGTTACAGTATAATGGCCACATGCACAAACATTGTGTTGCAATGTACAGGATATGACATGCACGGTCATAGAGATATTAACAAAGATGTTATGTGGATTAATTAAATAAGATGAATTGTTAATAAATGTGACGTGCTGTTGGGATGGATGTGCATTCGTGTTGGAGAAGGTGCACCTGCTTGAGTGGACTTTGAAGTTGTAAAAATGAAAGAGTTGAGGACACTGCTGCATTCGATGTAAACATTGATCTAGACCAGCTTTGTTTTGTGATGTTTATCAATAAACCGTCCTGTTGGAGAACAGGCAGGTGTCTGCATGTGCATGTCAAGATTCTCCTCAGATTACGCAGAGCCGTCTCAAAATTTCAACAAATGCCTTTATGCTCTTTCCAGATAGTTCCTTGTGCGACCAATGAGAAAATCAATTTGCTGTAATAATCTCATCTTGTCCGTGTTAGGATCGCAAATTACATTTTGAGTTGTGTCATTGATCCCAAAGAGCAGAGCTCATGTAAAAAAAAAGATCCTTGTAGATATTTGCGCAGTATGCTATTGATTTCTCAAGAGGCTGGAGCGTTAGATTTGATCATCCATTCCATTATAATGGAGCTTGGCTTTCAGGCCTCTTTAAGGGATTTTATATGTTTGACCTCGGAAAAGCAATAAGTCGGCTATTTCATGAACTAATGGCAATTTCATACCTGAATTGCTAGTCTTGCTGTTCATGTCATGTGCTGAAAGGTCTTCAAAATACTTACAGAATGTGGACACTTGAAGCAAAGGTCATGTTAACCCTCATATTCTGACCTTACAACACTCTTTGTGTTTGGGGTCAGTTTGAGTGATTGCAAGATTTTTTTTATGATACAAGTGATATATCCTTTTCTCATACATTTATGTTGTGTTTTGGAAGGTATGAAGTACTTTTATATCAATTTTAAAAAAGGAATAATTGAAGACAGGCCATTGAATTATTTGGAAAAAATGCAGCACAATGCTACAATATGTGGAGTGCTTACACTGCGGGTGTGCATTGTTTTTTAAGGTGACAGAGAATGAAAAACATTTTTACCTTGTCTTAGTTGAAAAACGTAGTCTACCCGCATTCACGAACATACCGTGCAAGACCGTTGTTCACATGAGACTGGGATTATTTTTTAAATGGTAGCCTGCAAGAAGCTTACCATACAAATTGCATGTGCAGCAGAAAGAAGAAGAAATAAAGATTATGAAGGAGTAAATGGTTGGAGAGACTCCTCCCTGAACTTCCAGCTGTCCTGCTCTCTCATTGGCTGTAGGTCATCGCCGATGGTATTTTCAGTCAAAACACATTTCACACGGCATGATTTTGAATCACCGACAGATCTAGATATTTAGCATGCCAAATATCTCATGGGTGTCAACGACTCGTCGGCGATTCTCTCAGATCATGTCTTTGATAATTCACACTGTGTGATTGTCACTCGCGTACATAAGCATCGATTTACCTGTGATTTCGGGATTGTCTGCGATTTCTCAAAACCTGTCGCCAAGTCAAAATCAGGGTTAAAATCATGCAGTCTGAACTTGGCATTAGGTAAAATGCATCTCACTGCCCCCCACTCTCATTCAATTCCCTCCCCTTCAAAATAATTTGCATACGTCCGGCCTCTCACCTCTAACGGGAAGTAAATTGCAGCAGTGTTCACGAAGTTCAAGGCAAAATGGAGAGTCGCATTCCAAGGTGTGCTCTTGTCACAGGTCAGAGCAGACCACCAATGTCGTGCGTCTCGCTCCTCCCTAATTTCCACCTCGAGGAGGACCCAAAGATACCCTAATGACCAGACACACGAGAGAGTAAGTGCAAGTTAAAACAAACTTTATTCAATTATTTTAAAAGGATAGGGGCGGGGAAAGGGGCACTAAACTATAGCGCTCCTGAACCAGGGAGAGCGTGAACACAGAGTTGCCTGGACTCTCACGGAGACGAGGAGGTAAGTCACTCTGTCCTCTTCTTTGATGCGTCCGTCTGTGGCTTAACGGTGTATGTTCCTAATCGAGTTCCTTGTGTCTCCAGCCGTTTCAGCAGAGTTTCTCCACTTCCTGTTCCTAGGCAGAAGGAGTGAACACGGGTAAGTACAAAGGTAAGTAGGGGAGGGGGGGCAAGTACCTCAATTTGGCAATCCCAACAGATAGGTAGCACGCAGCCGTCCAGCTAAGGCGTCCAGAGAGTCTACAGGTATCCCAGAGGTCAGGCTAGGGAGGCCTAGAAGGTACACAGGTGAGTATTTAGGTACTATAAGGGAGTACAATAGGTAAGGCGTTCGGCCTCCAGACGTCCAGGTGTGTTATGCAGGGTAGGTATGTGGGCTCTTGGCTCCGACCGTGCAAGCAAGTATATAGGGTCGACACACTGGGCTCTTGACTTGGCTGAGCAGGTAAATATAGGAGGTAAGTACACTGGATTATTAACTTTGAGCAATACAGTGAATCAACAAGATAAGTGCACTAGGCTCTTGGCTTTAGACGTACAGTAGGTAGGCAAAGTAAATACACTGGGCTCTTGGCTTTGGGCAATGCAGTGAATGGACAAGGTGAGTTTACTGGGCTCTTGGCTTTGGGCGTACAGCAGTTAGACAAGGTAGGTACACTGGGCTTTTGGCTTTGGGCAATGCAGTAAATGAACAAGGTGAGTACACTGGGCTCTTGGCTTTGGGCGTACAGCAGTTAGACAAGGAAAGTACACTGGGCTCTTGGCTTTGGGCAATGCAGTGCATGGAGAAGGTAAGTACACTGGGCTATTGGCTTTGGGCGTACAGCAGTTAGGCAAGGTAAGTACACTGGGCTCTTAGCTTTGGGGCAAAACAGTGACTGGACCAGGTAAGTACACTGGGCTCTTGGCTTTGGGCAATGCAGTGCATGGACAAGGTGAGTACACTGGGCTCTTGGCTTTGGACGTACAGGTAGGGGTATAGGGCAATTACTCTGGGCTCGTGGCTTTGGACATACAGGTAAGTGTATTGGGCGATTACACTGGGCTCGTGGCTTTGGACGTACAGGTAGGGGTATAGGGCAATTACTCTGGGCTCGTGGCTTTGGACGTGCAGGCGAGTACACAGGAGGAGTGACTGTAACTTTAGACAGACGCGACTCACCAGCCCGGAGGCAGCGGGGGTACAGCTTTAGCTCTGTGGGCCTTCGAAGACGAGAGAGAGCGTAAGTACACACACAACTTCTGATCCTCCTCTTCTTGTCGCCACCAGGCGGAGGAAGGAATTACAAGTCGCTGTCCGGGTATGTATGAAAGTATCAGTCGTCCACCGACACCAGCTCACTCTCTTTCATCCAGGGCTCTCCTCTTCGGCCTAGGGGGCGAGTGCTGACAACATTTACACGGCACCACACTACAATCCTCTCAAGTGTGTACACATCAAAAAAAAGAGACTCACCCACAGCACTCCACTCACTCACTGTGAAATTAGGGTCGCACCACCACGTTGGGCTAGGGGGTGATCCTGAATGAACAGACAGAAGTGCTGACGCGAAGGATGGCTAGATGGATGTCTACCCCGCGACAGTAATCCACACTGCCTATCTCCTTTCGTGACTTTCAGCTCACCCACCGCTCCTTTCCACCAGTGGGGCCTTCTTCCTTCAGATGTCAAACACACAGAAGGCAGTCAAAAACACTCCCCTTCGTTCCCTTTAGTACATCCCACGACGACGTCTTCGATGTGCACAGTTATTGCAGAGCAAGCAGCAAATATAAACACAAAGCCACAACAAAAGCGTTTTACATACTCATCTCAGTCTTCTATTTTCCCAATCTTCCATGTGTGTGCTGCCAAATCCACAATATCCTCCAACTCCGTCTCTCTCTCAGCCCACTAGTCGCTCTGTCTCACCTCCAGTCTCGACCGGAACAACAACCGCCCTTCCGGTTCCTTCACTGCTCTCTTTATACTCCACCTCTCCATTGAATCACCCAATCGCCAATCCCACGTTCATTTGCACACCTGCACGCAATAAAGCCCCAATTTTGGTTGCCCAGACTTACAGGAAGCGTCGGGGTGTTTCACGGACCATCGTCCGGACAGAACTATTCTTTGCCTCTTTCGGTTCCGCCCTTAAGTCACTCCGTGACACTCTTCTATCCGTAAAATAATGGTCTGTCTATGTTCTGAAGATGGCGAAGTTTACATTCTTTTGAGTGGCAGCAAAGGCGGCCAATCAGCATCAAGTGCTTGCATTTCATATTGAGGTTGCCAGTTAAGCCCAAAGGGACACATAATAGATGAAAAACCAGGGTTTAAAATCCCCGACCCTAATATAGCTTTCAAGAGAGGTCTTTAGGAAGCTTCTAAGGCATTAAAGACCCAACCAGAATTTGTTGTCTACATGTCACATCAAAGAACAAGGATAAATACATCGTTCAATTATTCTATGTCACCTTTAAATATTTCAAAGGACCAAAGTCAACTATTTTCAAACTCAATTATTCAGACTTTGGCTTGGTGATTATTTTAAGACATTTGACAGGTTAGGGTTAGGTGTGCGTTACCCATGGAACATCAGAATAAAGCATTCACAGCCCCATGGTTGGTAAATTGATTTCTTAGCTGAAGGCTGTGGGTTTTGAAGGGCACCTCTGTACAAGCACAGAGAGAGGAGATATGCAAGTCTATCTTCCTCCCATTGCTAAATGAAAGCAGTCTGTCCCTAGATCATTTCAACTCGTGTAACCAATATTGTTAAGCCTCTTTGCTTCGTCATGGTTCTCGTAATAGAGAGACAAATTCTTTAGAGACAATTTAGCTCATCAGCACTCTTAGTCAGAACTCATTTCTGTACTAAAACCTTTTGAGTCTGACCCTTTTGTCCTCTAGTCTAACTCCAGGATTCACTGTTGTTTGATAATTTTGCATTAGATATTTTCACATACTGGTATTACTGCTAAAATGTCATGCAAACTTACACAAAATTATCACTTGTTCAAATCTGATTGGCTTTCACACAACCGTGAGTCAGAGGGTGTACCGATCTTCCCTGGAAATACAAAAAGTCTTGTATATCAGATACTATGTTTAAAGGTGACATAGAATGATTGAACGGGGTATTTATCCTTGTTCTGTGATGTGACATTAAGACAAATTTGTTTTGTTTGGGTCTGTAATGCCTTAGAAGCTTGCTAAAAACCTCTCTCAGATAGCTCTATTAGGGTGGGGGATTTTTAACAAGTGGTTTTGCACCTATTTGGCTCCCCCTACTGGCTTAACTTGCAATCTCATTACTGATTGGCTGACTTTGCTGCCACTCAAAAAATGTAGCCAATTATTTTAAAGTGGAGGGGCAGTGAGAAGCCTGTGATGTCATAAGCATCAGTTTTTCAGATTGGGCCGTTTTCTGGTTGACATTTCTAAAAGAGGAATTTCTATGAGACTGAGATGTTTAGCATGTTTTGCACTTTTTGTATGTTCGTGAATGCGGGTAGACTACCATTATTCAAAAAAGACAAGGTAAAAATGGTTTTTCATTCTCTGTCCCCTTTAAATAAATAGCTGCTTTAGAAATATTTGAAAGATCCTAAAATTTGTGTTTGGGGCATTTAAAAGTGATAAAATAATTTAACATATTTCTTTAGGACAAAGAACAATTCTGATCACAATATCTGTTACTGATACAGGTGCTGTGTTATGTATAGACAGTTGCAGACAGTGTTGTGCAATTATTTCATTTCATTATGTCCTTGCTGTGCTGTTTTGGAAAATCCCACACTTAAAAGACATACCGTACTTTCCGGACTATTAACCACACCGGAATATAAGACGCATCATTAAAAAATGCGTCATTAAGACGAAATAACATATATAAGTCACAGTGGACTATACGTTGCTTTATTTAGAAAATGATTTCACAAAATCCAAGCCGAAAAACAGACATTTAATCTGGAAAGGCAAGTTATTCAACTAAACAATAGCAGACAGAACAGCAGGTTGAATAGATGTCTGTACGTTAAAAGTAATATTATCAGTTATTTAAACGATAAACCATAGCATACAGAACTTACCTGGAGGGTTGAATAGGTTAAATTAACCGAACAAGCCAACTAGTGTGAAAATGTACACAAGTAATGTTTTTAGTAAGGCATGTTTGTTAAAACTAGTTATATTTTCTAATTAAACTAAGGCCTAGTCCTGGCTTAAGCTAATCCCTGTCTAGGAAACTGCACAAAAGGGTTTAAATCAGTTGTCACCATCCCTGTTCCTGGAGATCTAGGCTGTTTCTCAATATGCGTTCTTCAGCGATCTTGTGTCCTTGTGTCCTCGCTCTACGTCATCATTAACCGGCGAAGTTCAATTTCAATTCTCAAAAACGCAAGTACAGAGGACACATGAAAATACCTGGATGTGTTCTTGATATCGAGGATGGATCGCGTGCAGACTTGCGCGCTGAAATCTGGGGAGGTCATGTGACCAACAGGAAGATCACACACTTCTCAATTCTCACAAGTGCGTTCTGTGTTCTCGCGACCTTCTGAGTTCGTTCTTCCAAGGTTGCCTGGCAAGACCAATCTTCACGAGATCGCAAGTCCGTTTTGCATTCTTGGAATTGAGAAACAGCCATACTTTCCCGCAGTGTTCACCTCCAACCCCAAATCAAACACACCTGAACCTGCTAATCAAGCTGTGTGCTGAAGCAGGGGTTGATCTAAAGCCCGGAATACACTGCACGATTATTGGCTGTCCCAGACGAAAGATTGCCATTGTGAAACAATCGCCGCGATTTCTGTTATCGTGGTTCTTCATCGGTGGTCCTATGTCGTACAGTGAGAGAGGTTCAAAGATGGCCGTTTCCCGGGTCCTGCGTCCAAAGATAGCCTACGATAGTTTTCTGACAGTGTTTGCTGCTACGACCTGCGTACTGGTATTTGTTTACCATGAGGTGACGCTGCCGCCGAAGCTTCCGTGCCATCATCGTACTGTCTACATGCCTGTCGTACCCGAGTTTAAACGATCCATGTCGCACAGTGTGATATGTTTAATGATCTTATAAAAGGGCAAAAAACCTAAAGCGGGGGGCCCAACCCTGCTCCTGGAGGGCTACCGTCCTGCAGATTTTAGCTCCAACCCTAATCAAACACAGCTAAAGCAGCTAATCAAGTTGTTCAGGGTTGCATGATAATTACAAACAGGTGTGTTGGAGCTGGGTTGGAACTGAAGTCTGCAGGGCGGTAGCCCTCCAGGAGCAGGGTTGGGCACCCCGCTTTAGGATTTCTTGGGGAAAAAATTCAGGTGTGTTTGATTAGGGTTGGAACTAAACTCTGCAGGACAGTGGCTGTCCAGGACCCAGGGTTCCCTTTCAGTCGGTCACTACGACGTCACGTCGTGACCGACGAATTGGGAACTCGCTTAGAGAGACCAATCTGCTTCGAATACTACTAAAACGCCAATGAACTTGGCATTGAGATATTTGCATAATGCTGGCGCCGCCCCGCCAGGTGCGTATATAAGCAGCAGGTGCAAATAAGGAAATCAGCTTTTTATCGCTTCGAAAGCCGGCAGTATCTGCTACTGAGAAGCTACTCTACTCTGGTGGGATTCGATTGCTGAAGTTGGTTGGACTAGCAGTACCACAGCGGACGCTTCGCTTAATTCCACGACTCTACATCTTTATTTTGTTTTGAGTTTAGTGTGTGCGTTGCCTTCCTGTGCGCTCATCAACTAAGCATCTGAGTGAATTTCCCTAAAAGAGTGATACGAGAGAGCTTTGTGCCTTGTTAAAGGCAGCCACTCTCTCGTATATCCGGACATCAGCGTCCTTTTCAGGATGGCTTTTCGTCCGTGCGATCTTGGGTGCGGCAAATACATGGGTCCGAAGGACGGTCACGAGCGTTGTCTTTCGTGTTTGGGCATCGAGCACGCAGAGGCAGCGTTCGCTGGGGGTAAGTGTTCTCACTGCGAGAACATGTCCCTTGTGGATTTGCGCAGACGGTTGTCTTTCCTCCGGGAAAAACGCAACCCTCGTCATGCGAGTGCTGAACGCCGCCACGGTGCGGCTGTGAAGCTCTCAAAAGACGACCTGCGCATCACTGTGCTGAGCCGAGCGGGGGATTCGTCCTCAGGCTCTCAGCCTCCTCATCCACAGCCGGTTGATGTGCCGATGGAGACTTCAGCGTCGTGTTCTACGATGTCTCTAGAATCCATCGTGCCGCCCTCCGGGTCCACCGACGCCGCAGCATCCGAGGGTGGGCCTCCTCCCCCTGACGTGGACCCCGACGCCCTTCCTCCCTCTGGTCGGGTTGGGACGCCGGAGTTCGATCCAGAGATGGTGGCCGTGCTCGCTCGAGCGGCGGAGACCGTAGGGTTAGAGTGGGTTCCCCCCCCTCAGCCCGAACCGTCCCGCCTGGATGATTGGTTCTTTGGAGCTGCCCGGGTTTCACAACCCTCTCCACCGGTGCCTTTCTTCCCCGAGGTGCACGAGGAGCTGACTAGAACCTGGAAGTCGCCGTTTTCCACGAGATTACGGCCGTTTCAGCCCTCCCCCCTCACCTCCCTCACCAGCGGAGCCGCTAAGGGTTATACGGGGATCCCTCCCGTGGAGCGTGCTGTCGCGATGCAGCTGTGTCCGGCACACGCTCCCTCTTGGAAGGACCGCCCAACCCTCCCCTCTCGTGCCTGCAGACAGTCCTCCGGTTTAACGGGCGCTGCCCACCAGGCATGTGGAGAGGCGGCCTCAGCCCTGCACGCAATGGCGTTGCTGCAGGTTCACCAAGCCAAAGCCTTGAGGGATCTGCACGAGGGAGGACACGACTCGCCTGTCCTTTCGGAGCTCCGGGCTGCCACTGACCTGGCTCTTCGCGCTACGAAGGTGACAGCGCAGGCGATTGGTCGTGCCATGTCCACGATGGTGGTCCAGGAACGCCACTTATGGCTATGTCTGGCTGACATGTCGGAAGCGGACAAGAACAAGTTCTTGGACGCTCCAGTGTCACAGGCTGGCCTCTTCGGTGAGTCGGTGGAGTCTTTTGCCCAGCAGTTCTCCGCCGCCCAGAAGCAGACAGAGGCGATCGCACAGATCATGCCCCGGCGCAAGCGACCTGCATCTCGCCCTCCAGCGCCGGCGGGCCCGTCTGCTCCTCGCCGAGGGCGCCCTGCGGCGGCTGCCTCCGCCCCCCCCACTAGAACATCTTCCAGGCCACGGAGGGGGAACAGCCGTCGACAGCCCGCCCCGCCCGCCCCACCCGCTTCCCGTGGTAAACGGAAGACGAAGCGGCCCTGAGACGGGCGACCTGGATTGGGATGGGATCACTCTACGGGAGACGGTGATGGCATCGCTCCCTCCACCGGTAGAGGGCCGGGTGGAGAATCTTTGGTTTCCTTTTGTTTCTGTTCCGCCGGCTTCTCAGCCGGCACCCACAAAACCACAAAAAGAGTGCATTCCTATTCCTTCTCCAGGTCTTCAGAGGATCGAGAGAGATGTGAGCGGGCATTCACATGCTCTTCCTCCCTCTCCTCTATCGCCAGCGGGTGTTCTGAGGAGTTCCAGCTCTCCGCTGAGGAGACGGGACCACCAGCACCCTCCTCGGAGTCTGTGCTCTCCGCTGAGGAGACCAGACGACCGTCACCCTCAGCGGGCTCAGGTCAGTGTCACACACACACATACTGTAGATACTTATGCTGTCTCAGCAGACGTACCGGCAGTACCACCTGTCCCGCTCAGCCGCCCCACCGCGGGTACCCCGACAGTGCCGCTAATTCCCCTCGTACGGTCCCTGGGGGCGTGGCTTCAGCTTCCCAGCCCGTCTCGTTGGGTTTTACGCACTGTTCGCCTCGGTTACGAAATTCAATTCATCCGGCACACACCCAAATTCTCGGGCATTCGTTTCACCACGGTGAAAGCGTCCGATGCACACGTACTGCGTGCAGAGGTCGAAGTCCTGTTGGCGAAGGACGCGATCGAGCCGGTCCCTCCAACCGAGATGAGATCGGGCTTCTACAGCCCGTATTTTATAGTACCCAAAAAAGGCGGTGGGTTGCGACCGATCTTGGATTTGCGCGTTCTGAACAAATCTCTGCAGAAGAGGTCCTTCAGGATGATAACACCGAAACAAATATTCAATTCAATTCGCCCCCAAGATTGGTTTGCGGCAATAGACCTGAAAGACGCGTACTTTCATGTGTCCATAATCCCTCGTCACAGACCGTTTCTCCGGTTTGCGTTCGAGGGACGGGCATACCAGTACAAAGTTTTACCGTTCGGGCTATCCCTCTCTCCCCGTGTGTTCACGAAAGTAGTGGAGGCGGCGTTAAAACCCCTCAGAGAGAGCGGCGTTCGCATATTGGCTTACCTCGACGATTGGCTTATAATAGCGCATTCTCGACGGACGCTGTGCGAGCACAGAGATTTAACGCTTCGGCATCTCGCCCGTTTGGGTCTTCGGGTCAACTGGGAGAAGAGCAAACTCTGCCCCACGCAGAGGATCTCTTTTCTCGGGATGGAACTGGACTCGATCGATTTATCGGCGCGTTTGACAGAAGAGCGCGTCCAGTCAATTCTGACTTGCCTCGGTTCATTCCGAGGGAAGAATGCGGTCCCGCTGAAACAATTTCAGAAGCTCCTGGGGCATATGGCTGCAGCAGCGGCCGTGACACCGCTCGGGCTGCTCCATATGAGACCGCTTCAGCGTTGGCTTCACGATCGAGTCCCGAGGAGAGCGTGGCGCGCCGGCATCCATCGTGTAACCATTACACCTGCGTGTCGCCTAACATTCCCCCCGTGGTCGGACCCCGCGTTTCTCAGGTCCGGTGTGTCCATGAGACAGATCGCTCAGCATGCTGTTGTACACACAGATGCGTCCGACACGGGCTGGGGTGCCACGTACGACGAGCTTACGGCTTCAGGGGTGTGGACAGCACCCCAGTTGCACTGGCATATCAATTGCCGAGAGTTGTGGGCAGTATATCTGGGACTCGTACGCTTCGCTACGGAGCTGCGAGGGAAGGATGTACTAGTACGCACCGACAACACTGCGACCGTTGCGTATATCAACCGTCAAGGCGGTTTGCGCTCCCGTCACCTGTCGCATCTCGCTCGTCATCTCCTCCTTTGGAGTCAGAAGCATCTGAGGTCCCTTCGTGCCATTCACATTCCGGGCTCGCTCAATACAGCAGCGGACGCGCTTTCTCGAGCTGCGCGCCCCGGCGAATGGCGACTCCACCCCCAGACGGTCCAGCTAATTTGGAAGAAGTTCGGTCGTGCGCAGATAGATCTGTTTGCGTCGCCGGACGATACCCACTGTCGCCTATTTTATTCACTAACCGAGGGCAGCCTCGGCGTGGACGCATTGGCACACAGCTGGCCTCGGGGGATGCGCAAATACGCATTCCCCCCAGTGAGCTTAATCGCACAGACACTGTGCAAGGTCAGGCAGGACGAGGAGAACCTTTTACTGATCGCCCCATATTGGACGAGCAAGAATTGGTTTCCAGAGTTAATGCTCCTCGCGACAGCCCCTCCCTGGCGGATTCCCCTGAGGAAGGACCTTCTTTCTCAAGGAGGGGGCACATTATGGCACCCGCGCCCCGACCTGTGGGATCTCCATGTGTGGTCGTTGAGCGCGCGCAAGGTTTAAGTGATTTACCGCAAGCGGTATCTAACACAATCAACGCGGCACGAGCCCCGTCTACGAGACGGGCTTACGCGTTTAAATGGAACCTTTTCGTCACCTGGTGCTCTTCGCAACGCGAGGACCCCAGAGAATGCCCTATTAACACCGTGCTTTTATATCTTCAACATAGGTTAGACGGTAGGCTGTCACCCTCCACCATTAAAGTTGATATCGCTGCTATTTCTGCTCATCACTCACTTATTAACGGCAGAACAGTTGGCCAGCACGATTTGGTTGTTAGATTTCTAAGAGGCGCTCGTAGGCTAAACCCCTCGCGCCCTCCTTCTATTCCTCCCTGGGACCTGTCCATGGTGCTGAAAGCCCTTCAGGCCCCCCCGTTCGAGCCTTTGCAGTCTGTGAGTCTGAAGCTTTTATCAATGAAAGCTCTGACCCTGCTAGCATTGGCCTCAGTGAAGAGAGTAGGGGATTTACATGCATTCTCTGTTGACGACTCGTGCCTTCAGTTTGGTCCTGCTGCCTCAAGCGTAACATTGAGGCCCAGACCAGGTTACGTGCCCAAAGTTCCCACTACTCCTTTCAGAGATCAAGTGGTGAGCTTGCAAGCGCTGCCTCCGGAGGACGCAGACCCAACCATGGCTTTGTTGTGCCCCGTACGCGCACTGCGACTCTACGTGGATCGCACGCAAAGCCTCAGGACCTCAGACCAGCTCTTTGTTTGTTATGGTGGCCAGCAGAAAGGGAAAGCTGTCACTAAGCAGAGGATGTCTCATTGGATAGTTGATACTATCGCCCTGGCTTATAATCTTCAGGGTATTCCTTGCCCCTTTAATTTGAGAGCGCACTCCACACGGAGCGTTGCCTCATCTTGGGCTCTAGCTCGTGGTTCCTCGCTAACAGACATCTGTAGAGCTGCTGGTTGGGCGACACCTAATACGTTCATTAGATTTTACAGTGTTCGTATTGAGCCTGTATCCTCTCGTGTTCTTTCCTCACCAGGGGGAGCACGGAGAACAGTCTCACAGGTCGGCTTGCAGCCTCCATCTGATGCTTCATAACTGTGTCAGTATGGAAGGCCTTCAGAACAAAAATGCGTAATGGTTTGAATTGTTCTTCCTCCGCTGCCTTGGCAGCCTTTGTTGCGGAGCATTGGCTGTCAGCCTTCACTAGCTGCATCCTCGCGAACCTACGTGTTGGCTCGGGCTCCACATTGTGTCCCACCGGGTTCCTTTGTGAGTATTTTTCCGTGGGGTTAATCCTACTAGCCCACGTTTCCCTTAGCAGAGCACTGCTTTGCTTACACAGCCACGGCTGTCATTTTTACCTCAACTACGGTTGACTTTCGCCCACCATTAACCCTTAAGACGGGTGGTGGCTTCCGCAGCGTTCCTATCCCGCTCAGGTAGGGCGCTTCCCAGTCGCTGGCACTTCTGTGGGGTTAAAGGAACATCTAGTGCCCGGCCTTCTGCCTTAAAACCTAATTCTCCTCCTCCTTAAGTGGAACCGGAGGGCTTTACGCAGACACTGGAAGAGGTCAGCCCCTAGTGGCGTTTTGATAGGGATTCCCAATTCGTCGGTCACGACGTGACGTCGTAGTGACCGACTGAAAGGGAACGTCTCGGTTACGGATGTAACCCTCGTTCCCTGAAGGAGGGAACGGAGACGTCACGTCCCGTCGCCACAGGTGCTGCCACCTGCTGTTAAGGCCGGTCACACTTTCCGGCTTTCTCAGCGAAAAAGAAGCTGATTTCCTTATTTGCACCTGCTGCTTATATACGCACCTGGCGGGGCGGCGCCAGCATTATGCAAATATCTCAATGCCAAGTTCATTGGCGTTTTAGTAGTATTCGAAGCAGATTGGTCTCTCTAAGCGAGTTCCCAATTCGTCGGTCACGACGTGACGTCTCCGTTCCCTCCTTCAGGGAACGAGGGTTACATCCGTAACCGAGACGTTTCCCACTCCTGATCTAGGGTTGTGACTAGGGCTGTGACGGTCATTATATAACCGTGAGACCGACGGTTATAGTTGAACACCGTCATTAGAACTCTATAACCGGCAAAACCGTGTTATTAAAATATTTAAAAAACATTTTTATCATAAAGAATTTTTAAATACTATTTAAAACAATTGTTAACAGTCTGTGTTATACGCCCCACCATGTTCTCACGCAGTTTAAAATACAGAGCGGAGCAGATACTGACAACGCGCTGACATACAGGACAGACCAGGTTTACTTTTCTGTTACTTTTGAGATTAAACATATTAAACAAAGTCTCACCTTTCAAATCATCTCTTCCTTCTAGTTAATTTATAGCATCAAATTAACATGAATGACCATAAGAAGGATGTTGTTTTAACCGCGGAAAGGCGTCAGTACACTCCTCTTTTCAAGTTCAAATCCTCCCATGCTAATCTACTAACTCTCCTGAAAGCACATTCACTGCTTGTCTTGCTGTTAATTTTAAATAAACGTAGAGTAAGTAGCTAATCAGTGTCTTGTTTATTCAAACGCGGTTTATTTCGCAAGTGTGAGCACTGAACAGCGCGTACTGTATGTGGAGAGCGTTTGCCGCGCGTGGCCATTGTCGGCTGCGTTTGCAGCGCATATGTGCAGTTTAATAACAGTATAAAAATCTCAAGTTCATATTACTTTACTTTACATGCATTTATGAGCAAAACCTCTTCAAGACGCTTTTTAACCCACATGCTGGTCCATGTAATGACAGATATAGACACAATTAAATCTGTTTCTCTGAAGATTATCAAAATGGATGAGAGAGGATTAATTTATGCTGAGCAGAGAGTGACAGCGCAGTCTTCTGTCAACAGTGTGTTTTTTAAATATTTCATTGCTTTCTGTTAAATTGCTTAAAGTCATTACTGTTAAAAACACACTTGGCAGCACATTCATGATTTTATGGTAAAATGACACTTTCGCGTCAATCCACAAGCATTTAAACGAACAAAACGCCCCCCACAGACGGTTATGTTATGAACCGTCACATTTGACTCACGTCATAACCGTCATCACCAATTCTGAAACCGGCACACCCCTAGTTGTGACAACTGGTTTAAATATCATTGGGATGATAAAATGGGTTTATTGAAATATTCAGAATTAAAACATTAAATATAGAGACAAACAAACCAGAACCAGATACAGATTTATATTGCAAAGATCTCTTCTTTCCCCCATTTCATATCTACTGCTGTTGAAAGCCTGCTGTGAACTCAATTAAAGCCCTGGAGGTACAAGATCCAGCGCTGGATTTTAGTAAACATAATCACAATCCTGCCAAATCTAACATGCCATCTTCTCTGATTAGCATTTGGCTTTGTTGACTTCAAAGGGAACTTTATATTTCAATCTCTCTGTCACTCTCTATCGGTCATTTTGCATTTGCAAAGCTCTGTAAATGACAGGATTACCTATTAATGGATGCTTCTGAGAGAGAGAGAGAGAGAGAGAGAGAGAGAGAGAGAGAGAGAGAAAGAAGAGGCTTGCAACTAAGATCTTCTTTCTAAAAGTCTTTTGGCTTTTCATAACATTGAATTTCTGTGTGTATTTACAGTCCTGGCTGTAATTGTACGATGGTGTAAATCTAATAATATCATATTGATTGCATTGTACAAAATTATTTGCTGCCTTACATTTTTGTTTAATCAATTCAGATTTGCAAGTAATGTCATGTCAACATAGTATTATTTCTATTGACAAAAGATGAGTTACTACAACTTAAAAAATGAAGTTGACATTGATCAACAATATTTTATAAGTTATTACAACTCATCTCTAGTCAAGATATTACGTTGACATGATTTGTAAATCTGAGTTGATAAAAAAAATGTAAGGCAGCAAATCATTTTTTACAGTGTGTGTGAGGATTAGTTTCATTAGCTCAGATATCTTACAATAAAGGTACAAAATTACATCAAATTCAAACATACAAACAACATAAGAAATACCAAACATATTTAAGTGTTTTGGCTATTCACTGAAGTAGGTTTTAAACAGCAAAGGGTTTAAAAAAGCTCTTACTAAAAAAATAGAAATGTATTTATGTCATTATGTCTTTTCTTCCTTTATAATAATGAACAGTGTGATTTGCTTGTAACTGCAACATGTAAAATAGGTATCACTGATTTCTCAGATCTTATCCCTTAGATTTTTGTGATATATTGCATATTATTTTCCACTATTTGATCTTATAATAAAGCACATGGGACTATGCAAATATTCTAGGGGAAATTGTTCAATTATAATACATCTTATAGTCAAGTCTACTGTCTTGGATGCTAATGAGAAATTACAGAATACAAAATCACTGTTTGGTCCAACACATATATTGTTAAAATTTTATTTAATGTATTAAATTTTTTCCTACGGGACCTCTAAAGGCCTGTTCAAATGATGGAAAACTGATTCATCCCAATGATGATGGCATGTTTTCACTTGTTGTTTTGAACTACAAAAGCTGTGTAAAGCTGTGGGATAAGGCTGTTGCCCAAAGTATTATAATCTCTGTGAGCCGACCTGCAACCAAGCCTGTTAGCCACTTGGTGTCATACTCGCAGCACAAAGTGGACAGAAACGGCTAAGAAACAGGGCAGGACCGGTAAACAGATGGAGTCATGTTGATTTACTGAATCAAAAGATACTCTACAGATTTATATGATGCACATTGATGCATGGATTATTTGCCAGTTGTTTCTTTCCACTGAAAAAAATCTCTGCATTAAAGGTTAAAATAATAGTGTCATTGCATTGAATCTACATTAAAGGATATTCATTAAATGAACCCAGAAAAAGAACTTCAGAAGAAAAATGAAGTTTAAGAACATAATTTTCATTTCATTTAAAATAAAAAAGTAAAAATGTCTAAATGTATTATGCTGTACAGTATATAAAAAGGTAACAAACCAAATATCAGCTGCAAGCTATGAAGTTATTTTTAACCCTACATGATTGTTTTCGGTGGATGTGTGAAGTCAGTTTCTCTCAAGTTCATGGGTGTGAACTATCCAAGAAACTGTTGAAAGGAACACGCCCAGATTTTGGGAATTTAGCTTTTTCAGCCCCCAGAGTAAGATAAGTCCATACATACCTTTCTCATCTCCGTGCGTGCTGTAACTCGTCTGACGCAGCCCCCGCTAGCTCTGCTTAGCACAAACACTGGAAGTGAATGGCTTCAGCTAGCAAACTGCTCCCAATAATTGACAAAATAACGCGGACATTTTCCTTTTTATGTGTTGTGATTTGTATAGTCACACCGTGTACAAATAACAAGGTGATATGAGACACAGACATCTTTTAACAGTACAGTATACATACTGGGAACTATATTCTCAGAAGGCGAAGCACTGCTACTTCATTTGCTCGCAGCACCCAAGAAGCCCCCTGGTGAGGAGCAGAGAGTTCGGTCAGAGTTGTGCAAATCACTCCGCCCAAGTAGCAGTGCTTCGTCTTCTGAGAATATACTGTAGTTCACGTTATTTTGTCACTTATTGGGAGCAGTATGCTAGCTTGAGCCATTCACTTCCAGTCTTTGTGCTAAGCTAGCGGGGCTGCGTCAGACAGAGTTACAGCACGCACGGAGATGAGAAAGGTATGTATGGACTTATCTTACTCTGGGGAATACGTTGAATAAGCTAAATTCCCAAAATGTAGGCGTGTTCCTTTAAGTGGAGAGTTGTTTTTTTGCCATTAAATAAGGAAGGGTTTCTGACTATTTAATCTTTCTTTGTATACTGTACTTGGCTTTCCCATTGTATGTCAATTTCATTTCCTTTCCATTTAAATTACTTTTTTTCAGATCATTTGTCATCAATGTTGTGTGTCTCAAGAGCCTCACTCAAAATATTATGAAAAGACTGTGTTTTTGTTACATAAACAGTCATAGGCTGTCAGTTAAAAACAGCACAGACTCAATGCAAAAAAATGCAGGAGTTTGAAGTTGAAGGGTACTTTATTTTTATATTATTCACCATTTGTCTAAGTGAAGGTGAGATCAAAGCTGAGGTTTGTGTATTGTCTTAAAAGTTGATGTAATTTCTCTCTGTAATGAACGCAGCAAACAATGTAAGTTTCTTGAGTCTTATTATGGTCTGCCCTTAAGTCAACATTTCTCATCTCATTAGAAAATAAGATTTGGAGTTAGGTTTCCCCTTACACAACCTGCTTATATGATAGTAATGATGTCATTTAATTTCTCTTATCCTCATAAGAGAGTGTCATGTATCTGTGTTATGGTTTCTGTTAATGTCTTTTTGTATTACAGATAATTTCACATCCTGTTGTAGTCCATCCACACTGTAAAAAGTCATTCTGCAGGCTTGTAGATTTGATGAAATTGAATATGTAAACTTTATTTAATACAATTAATTTCATGTAGTTTGGTAATTTTTTTGTGTTAAAATTCTTAAAAAAAAACTGAAATAAAAACAACTTATTGTTTTTGTGAAGGATTTAGCTATTCTTATTGTGCATCTGCGCATGTAGCGAATACTGAATAAATCCAAGGTAATACAAATGAGCTGTTTTAAATTAAAAACCAGTTCAGGTTAATATGCAGGTCGTGAGCGCTGAGCAGACGGATTTAGGAAATATTTCTGTTATTGTGCCAAAAATCAAAGTTTTGAAAGCATTTCAGTCGAGAATGTATGTTTTTTAAACAAGAAAATGCAGTTGGTTCATAAAGATATCGCCTATTTACAGGGCCGGCCCGAGGCATAAGCGAACCAAGCGGCTGCTTAGGGCCCCGCTGGCCACCAGGGGGCCCCCGCCCCAATCGTTTTTTTTTTTTTTTTTTTTTTATACAATTAAATAACTTAAACAGGTAATATAAATGGATGAATGAATGAATACGAATTTATAAATGAATAATTAAAGACAAAAAATTTTGATTTGCAGAAAACTATGTGTCTGCAGGGCTAGCGTTTTAGTCAGGCGCAACATAGACACCTGCGCGTCGGCGCGCAAGTGCACAACGTCGTCACTCACTGTAAACAATGATGAGCCATTTGACATGTCAAAAAAAAGGATATATCCCTCTGGGGCCGAAAAGAGAACAAAGAAAAGGACCGAGGATGAGAAAAAAGAGCAAGATAAAGGTATGTTTGCATGATTATATACAGTATGTTTAATTTGTGTTAGTGGTGTGACAGATCGACGTTAATCTGTGACCGTGATCGACCCACGGTTTGGCTCGCATGCGCTTAAATAGTGAAAGTTTATCATTTGCACGTGTTTCAAAGGCTTCCAAAAGTTAACATTTCAAGTGATTTTAAACAATTTATCCCGCAAAAAGGCGCTAAAGTGAGCAGTATTCTGCAAGCCCATGCGGTTTAAATGGTCCAGCCCAGCTCCCTTCAGAGATCAGAACACTAACACCTGATGTTTAAACTTTAGAGAGAGTTACGCTATTTTGTGTCATACTGTAGTCCATTAACATATATTTGAGGAATAGAGCACTGAAAAGAACATAAAGTTTTTATGCTCCGCCGTCTGTATTTCCGTCTGTGTGAGCGCGCCGCGTATAAGTGCACTTAGTAGGGCACACATAAAATCTTTCTGTTCTTGACAGGGCACATACAAACAAAATGATCTCCACAGTACTCTTTTTCCAATAAAAACAGTTGTTTATGTCTTTAGACGGTTTATGTATAGATTAGGCAGAAACCAGGTCCGTGCTTTTCTTAAAGAGACAGTAACCTTAATTAACCTACTTAAGTCTGTGTCATTAATGTTAATCAAACCTTCCAAGACAAAGAGAAAATCACTTCTGTAGCTCTAAAAAAGAATAATTATATTTAATTCATACAATAAAGTGTTATGATTCATTTGATTTGATTTCTGTACCTAATGCTAATTTTAGCCCTTACTTACTGGCAACTTTGTTCTTTTTATAAATGTTTGTAAGTAATTTCTTCATTTTTTTATTAGTTTTTCCAACCCCTTATTCTGCTGATCCGAAAAATGATCAGATCTGTGCCTCAAAAACCATAATGTGATCCGAACCGTGAGTTTTGTGATCCATCACACCCCTAGCTAGCATTGCTGTATGTGTTGAAGTGAACGTTCCAACATCGGTAACGTTCCAGCTTCATAGGCAAAGCACATGCGCTCTCTGTCTAAGATCTTTGGTAAGAGATGGTATTGGACTTTATGAGAATATATACCAATACCATGTTGGGTAGGGAGATTTCTGTGATGAAAATGTACTTCAATCTTATTTATATGGTGGGTAGTGATGTAACAGTGCTATCCTATATTTATTTATTTATTGCTTGTTGTGTAAGTAATGAAAAATAAGCAAAATAAACTCATTCTGCTCGATCAACTATGCACTTATCCAATGCTATTTTTTTCAGGAACACTGTTGAAGTACTTTGGAGCACAACCAACTCCACCCGCCCCTGATGTTTCATCAAGTGTCAGTGTCTCCACAGCTGATGATGCAGCAGATGAGGTTTTTCTTGTTGGCCAATGTTAACATTCCATAGCCTGTTAATATGACATGACACATTGAAGAATAAAGTATTTTATTTAAGTATAGATTTTTTTCATTATTTAAATTATTATTCATTTATAATGTAACATTAGAGCGTGACATTTGTGTCCGCGTGGTGGGAGGGGGGCCCCCAAACACATTCTGCTTAGGGCCCCCAAGAGGCTCAGGCCGGCACTGCCTATTTAAGCATTTCCTTCGAGTTTTTGGCGATGGGAGCTCCAGATAATCAACCGGTGCTTAGGGCTCATATATACCGGACAACAGCGCCTCACCTCGGCCAGTCTTGCTGAAAATCACAGTAGTGTTTGTAGTGTTTAAACTGTGGATAAAATTCATTTCGGGTCCATTTAAAAGGCAATCTTTGGTCTTATAAGTATGTAAGCAGTGTTTCTTTGTATAATTTATTTGTAATTCGTAAATATTAATTACAGTAAGGATTAATACGAACTGGGTTTGGACGTAACTTCAGCTT
This sequence comes from Paramisgurnus dabryanus, assembly GCF_030506205.2. Lineage (NCBI taxonomy): Eukaryota > Metazoa > Chordata > Actinopteri > Cypriniformes > Cobitidae > Paramisgurnus > Paramisgurnus dabryanus. The sequence goes on along the minus strand of NC_133345.1, from coordinate 7,992,910 downwards.
TAGGACCTTAGGAGGTCGCATATCTAGGATGCATTTGTCATCAAGACTGTCTTATTTCAGCATATTAACAAGTTGACTTTTATTCTTAGTTAATCGTAAATTGTTGTAATATGCGTATGACTTGCGAATGTTATACTTAGTTAACTTAAACAAACCAGGCTTAATGGAGAATGCAGTCTGCACAGTCTGAACCTTCGAACTCAGAAACGGGCTGCAATTGGTTGTCCAGCTGTAACTCATTTTAAGTGACAGAAAAACTGACCAATCATATTGTTCATCTGAATGGGTGGGTTCTCTTAATCCACTCGCTCGCTCTGAGGACTTTCGTGTTTTAAAGATAAGTGTGACTTTACTGCGGTCTTTTTCGGTTTATTTAGTTTCGTGTTAGTTATATACACAAAGTATTCGATTAAAATGTTAATGTAAAACTATTATCCGCTGTAAATTAATTGTGTGTTCAATTGCGAAGTTCGCGTGGCTGACTGAATTGTTTGACAAAGGCGTCTTACTGGAGTTATCTGCTGCCCTCCGAAACTTGAAGCAAAACTGAAGGGAAATGTAACGTTATTCATTTAATTCCACAAAAGGTGAGGAAGATATTCGTTATCTTTTTAAAATGTTTAAGCTTTCTACATAATGTAAAATTAACATTATTAATTTTGCGACCTATTAACTATATTGTACTGCAATTTCCTGCAGGCAACGTGAAACATTGCTGAGGGAGAACTAACGTATATTCATAACAAAAGGTGAGTAATATTATTAAAAATATATATTGTATATATTATATTGTGTATATAGTGTATGTGTTTGTATATACACATGAGTAACTTGGTTAACAAATAAATATGTGACTGCATCCTATGGTGTGACAGAAAAAATGTAGGGAAAAGATTTGCCCTTTTCAAACATGTTTTGATATTATTTGTAATTCTAATGAGAATTTATTATCAGTTTTCTTCAAAACATTTTAATATACAAGTTTAATGTGTTGATTATTTCAGTATTCAGGCTGTATAAATGTATAAAGGTTTTAAGAAATAATTGCTGTTTAATGTTGCAGGATAATGATGAAGAGGCGGGACTTGGGCAGCTTGTGATGGCTGTAATTGTAAAGAATGGATCTTCTAGGAGTGGAAGCCCAAGGGATGCTGGAATTGTTATCGAGGCCTTAAAGTTGTTCCCAGGGCAGGCTTTATCCTCATTGGATTGGATCGTTGCATTGAATCTCCAGTATCCCAGGCATCTTTTCAGGTGTTTCAGAAACTTTTCTTGGAGCTGGATTCTTCAACGTTTATAAACTGATTACAGTACAGTAAGTCTAAACTGCTGTCTGATTTTCTGGGTGTGAATCAATGTAACAGAACACAAACATGGAACCTTTCGACGGGAAATGTGGACAGTTTTCTCTAAAGACTGTAAAATACTTTTTGAAGTTTACACTGTTACAAATACACCATTAAAAATGAGATGCTTTCCTGTTCTTTTGACTGCAATAAAATAAGAATTGATTCATCTTTGTCTGTCATTCTGAAATTAGATATAATACTCATTACTAATAATATTATTAATGGATGATGTTAAATTAAAATAGTATAATTGAATAGTATTTATTGTATAGTGCTAGGTCTTTGTCCTGTATACCCAATATTTTGTTTAAATTTAAATTAATTTCTAATTGCAAATTGCAGTTAACCTATTTGAATGGGTTACTATTAAAGACTTTATGGTATGATTCTAACTCAATTTTTATTTGTTGAATTTAAATAATGATATTGCTTGTAATCTGTTGCCACACTTTTATTGAGTAGATTTGGCATAATATTTTTTATTGTATAGTGCTAGATCTTTGTCTAGTATACCCAATATTTTTGTTTAAATTTTAATAAAATTTTTAATTGCAAATTGCAGTTTGGCTTTTTGAATATGTTAATATTAAAGAGTTTATAGAGTAAATCTAAATCAATTTAGATTTGTTGAATGTAATTAATGATATTGCTTGTAATCTGTTGCCACAATTTTATTGAGTAGATGGGGCATATTATTTTTTACAGTGCATGGTCTGTTTAGTTCTTTCATGTTACCCCATCCTATTTGTGTACAGGTGCGTCTTGTTACCCATGTTTAGTTTTTTTGTTATATGTAGCTGTCATGTTTCTATAGTTTTTTGTCTTGCTTTGTTTTAGCTAAGTCTTGTTTGTGTCGATTAATAAATCCACCTTTATTAGATGGAACGGCCACTCATTGGAGCTGCATTATACATGTTGAATAGTTTGATTTACAACATCATTGTTCAAAAGCTAATATAGCACAACAACATGATGAAAGTATATTCATTATGGATGAAAGTACTGTACATTCATATGATCTTTTAGCCAGCCGCTAATCTCACAGATGACAGATTCTGGATTTTTCAAGTGATATGAAAAACACTTTACTGTAAAAGCATGATTTCCATTCTCTGGTTTGACATCAGTACATGCATTGTTATTTTTATTTTTTTTGCAAAACAACAGCCTAATGCCTAATAAAAATGAATCATGCAGACAATCATAGACCAAACAATAACACAGAATAAACAGTACAAATCATGTGACTATGGGAACAGTCATGTCCTTATGCTCTGCTCAGAGATTCAGGCTCGTAACCTGAAGGTCACCAGTTCGAGTCTCACAGAGTCTCACATAAAGGCACGTTTTCCCTGGGCGCCCCCGAGTTCTGCATTGAGTATGGGTTTCATAACTAACAAACACTTTCACTTATAGAGGACAGTTATTACTTTTTAAGTTTAAATGCTTTATTTCTGACAAAAAATGTGACAAAATTGGTTGTGCAGTGACCTAAGCTAAAGCTACAATAGGAGCAGAATGTCATAGAGACTCTGGGTTGGGATTTTATAAATTAGAAAATTTAAACAAATCTGGAAGAGTAATTACATTTATTACATTTTTTGCAGATTCATTCCCTATTTTTCTACTTTCTCACAACTGAAGCAATAAAATCACACTGTTGAATATAAAAACATTTTTCTTTACCCTATCGCCAGAAGGGCTTTTGATGGCTTGCACTTCACAAGCAAACAACATTTCTACTCTTACAAATTGTGTTATGAACATGACATGCTGTGTTATTGGAAAAGTGAAGATAACAAGATGTTGAATTGCATACACTCTAATCATATTACGGTGTCTAATCTGTCAGTGGAAATAAATATATGTACCTACTGTAATAAGATTTTAAATAAAACCACAAACTAATCACTTTCCTAAATGGAGAGAATGTATTTTAATAATTTATTTCACATTTTTTAGATGCAATGATATTTTCTGTGCATGTATGATCATCATAAAGAGCCAATCTTTAGCAGAAATATTCAGTTGCTGCAATAATTTCACCATTTCCATGACTTTTTCACAGAAGAGGATGTGTGATCACAGCTTAGATACACGTTACATCAATATGATGGGTGAAAATTATTTTGAACTTCAACTTGCAAAAGTCACTTTGCCCCCCTTACAAATCCAGAAACAGGTGTGATGTTTTGTTCTGTTCTTTCTCTCATCTAAACACCCTGTGATACCCTTTGACCGTATTTATTTATTTTAATGATTTTTTTTTTAGGGTTGTTGTTACACCTTATTATGACAAAATTCGAATACCCTTATTTCCTAATATGCAAAAACTTTAAAACGCCACAACAAAACAATCACAGCATACTGTAGGGGGCCCAACCTCTTTTTCTTTAGGGCCAAAAATTGCTAGTGGCGCCCCTGAGCTTACACTCTAAAATGCTTGGTTATTTTCAAGTGTATGGTAGTAAAATCATACTAATTTGTAAAACCTTTGTCAACAAATACTGCCCTTACGAAACCATGGTTATTTTGTGGTACCATGTTTTTACTACAGTAACCATGTTTTTTCGTAATGGTGTTGTGTGCATGGTACATTAACTTATGGTTTGCAGCAGAGGTACAACCCTGCTCCCACTGCAAAGTTTAGTTCCAATATGTGAATAAGGAAACTGATTAACGTGTGCAGACTCTCAAACTTACTTCCTCAAACGCGAATTGTCAATAAACAAGGAGAGAGAGAGAGAGAGAGAGAGAGAGAGAGAGAGAGAGAGAGAGAGAAAGCGCGCGCGCGCGCTACGATGCGCTGTATTAAGACTGCGCGAAGGACCATACAGCCAGGAGGGTTAAAGAAGGTGGAGAGAGAGAGAGAGAGAGAGAGAGGTGTTGCTCTTTCCTCACATTATTCCAACCAGAGGACTCTGTCTACCGAAAGAGGAGAGAGAGAGAGAGAGAGAGAGAGAGAGAGAGAGAGAGAGAGAGAGAGAGAGAGAGAGAGAGAGAGAGTTGGAGGACGGAGTTGGTCCAGGTCCTCGCACCCCACGCGCTTTGAGCAGATGGCATCAGTGCTATCGTGTTCAGCCACGCTCCCAATCACAGCTCAACACTGAGGTAACGGAACATCGCCTTCTTAGCCACCGCTTCAATGTTGTGTTTGCGTTTTTAACGCCTTTCTTTGGCTTTGTATGTGTTTGGCACTTGTGAGCAGCTGATTTTTTTACTAATTTACAGCATCATTGTTTGTATGGATTCCTGTGTGTATTTGTGTGTGTGCATGTGTGTGTGTACACATGCATATGTATCAGTGATGTAAGCATTGTTTGACAGCAGTTACAGTAGATGCCAGATTCATTCTTAAGACTTCAGATGGGTTGCTGATGCATAACAGAAGGACGTCTTTAAAAATCAGTTTTAGGTTAAAGTGTATTATTGTACAAGGAGAAGTGTAAGGTTTATGGTTTATTTTTATTAAAACAATTTAAATAGTGGAAATGTAAATATATTTGTCTAAAAAGAAATCTAACCAAAAGTGCAAAAAGTAACATAGCTACTGTATATACACATTCACGTTTAGGCATTAAGCAGATTCTTTTATCCAAGTGACTTACACAAGTAAGGAATTAATGATAGTATTTAGGTATTAGTTATAAGCAAGACATTTTATAAATACAATATACGGTATATTCCTATTTTATATACTACAAATGTATCAAGTATTATATACTTTAACTTACGTGAACTTTATGAGTTAATCATAATGCTTGCCTCTGTAAATACTCACAATTATCAACATTTACTGAGCTTCCCAAGCTAGATGCACACTGTACGATTTTGTCAGACTGTACAAACATGATCCCAGCTATCTTGCACGTCACACTGTATAATATTAAATGTCATTAATGCCAGACTGCAAGATGCAAAATCATACATTGTGCATAACCTGCGTCTGTCTTTGCTATTAAGTGTGATAACAGACAAAAGACACTAGGACACTTGTAGCGGTCAGAGCATCATGAGTTGTGTTTAACTGATAATGATAAAAACAAGCATGTGTAAGTGAATTACGAAATTGAACGCATCTATCTCTGTACCATCCTCCTGGGTGCAGTGACTGGGGAAGTAATGAGTACAAGAGGTGTAATAGATAGAGGACTATAGAGAAGGAAAATCCATTAGGGTGTAGTGTATCCTGGCAAAGTCACTGTCCATCTCCAGAGCAATCTTCACTTAGACTCGTGTCAGACTCGCTGTAAATAAACTATGTGGCTTGAGCTCAAGGCAAAAAAGAACTTGCATAAGAGCACTGCTGAATACATTAATAATTGAATGTGTTATTGTATAAATTCAGAAGCACAGTGCTATCTAAAGTCATTCAACAACTTAGAACAGATCAATTGGAGAAGATGGTTGTATTCCAGTAGCTCAGTCGGTAGATCATTGTGTTAGCTGCGCAAAGGCTGTGGGTTTGATTCTTAGGAATACACATACTGATAATATTTACGCTTTGAATGGGCAGTATGTTGTTTTGGATGAAAATATCTGATAAATGCATAAATGTAAATGTGACATAGTCGAGTATAGATTGTTGTATCGGATGTACGCACGTTGCCGTGATTACAGTCGTTACCTTCCGGCCTGTGCTTGTTTATCAGTCTGGCTAGTGACTAAACTGACCTCTGGAACAAATAGCCTACCTTGTGGAAATTAAAATGGCTTTTGTTTTCAAAAGACGAGGGGAGATGGTGAGCATAGATCACTGCTGTGCGGATTTGGCAGCCAGGCAAGAATTCAAGGACCTGTATACATTGTATACATTCCTTTATTTTACACAGTAATGTTAGCTCAGTGTGATACATTAGTTGATATGCATTAGCTATGATTTGAACTTAAGAAATTGACTTGTATACCCTGAAGAAGGCTTGCTGTGCCGCTATGCGTGGGTTGCTGCCCAGTTTAATGTTTTTTTTTATGTAATATAGCCATGTTTAAATAAAGGCTTTTTATAACACTTTTTTGAATACGAAGAGTGCCTTGGATCCCCTTTTTTGACTTGTTATTTATTTGGCTTGTTATCAAAAATAATATACGCTAGGACTCTGTTGTTATTGGATCTATTACGGAAGTTATGTTTGGCCCACGAAAGCCATATGTGGTTGCATGTTTATGTGGTTGCAGGTGAAACATCTATAGGAAGTAATGCAATGATCGATCAACATAAAAGTTAATAACTTAATAAAAATCTGGTTGGTGGATGCAATAGAGGCAGAACTTCAATTTCATCTTGAATTGGGGTAAAATTGAAATGTTTAAGCAAATAATTGTTAAATATTCGTTGGACCATTCTAAATTCCTTTGTATTCTCCATGCAGTTTTAACCTATTTGTACCTGATGCTGAGCGCACAAAATAACATCTACCGCCGGTTAATTTTATTTAATGTTTCTAAGTGCTACAGAGATATTAAGTTTTTGGTAGACATTGACAATTCTTAGCATTTTTTCTGAAAACCCTCAGGAGATAAGGGTATTTATCCTAAAATAATATAGGTTTTAGGCGTTTTTGGAGTTAATGGGTTAAAGGGGACATATCATAATAATCTGACTTTTCTAAGTTTAAGTGCTATAATTTGGTCCCCAGTGCTTCTATCAACCTAGAAAATGTGAATAAGAACAACCCAGTAACTAGTTTTGGTAAACCATTCTCTGCAAGCACATGAAAAAGTAGGTCAAGGAAATTTGGTTCCCCTTGTGATGTCAGAAGGGGACCTATTATAATAATACAGTCAATTAATCTGCACTGTCCAACCATGGCACAGCCATTTAGTGCGGAGAGAGAGAAAATAATTGATGGCACAATTTAGTGTTAATAAAATAAAAAAAACACATTATTGCGCTCATTGTTTGCAGTTTATCAGCTTATTTGCATTTAAAAGAATACACCCCAAAACTGCACTATAAAGTGTAAATTTTAACATGCTATATTAACTTATCTATATGGTATTTTGCTCTAAAAAGTTTTCTGTACTGTCCCCTTTAAAGCCAGACATGAAATAAGACCACCGCAATGGGTTTTAGCGGTGTAGACAGCTTTGTTGAATATAATGGGAAATGTCAAGATTTGTGATGCCTGTATGACGGTTACCCCCAGTGTGTAAGCAGCACTGGACTGTACTGTAGTGTTTTCCATAAATTATACTGCTGACAGTTTAATCAAACAGTAGAACAGAAATAAATTTGGTAGCTTGGTTTATTTATTGCAGTATTATTTACTTAAGATGATGACATGAGAAATGTCCATCCATAGAGAGCAGTATCAATAAAGCAATTCAAATACACAATAAATTAATGATTATAACTCAGTTACATCGGCAACAACACTTTTATTTTGCACAAGGTAAAATAGAATCATTGGTGCCCTGACGGTCTGGTAAAGTAATCATTTGTATGAGAAATCATTTGTCACTGGTTCTGTTGTTGATCTGTTGCTGCTGTTTGCATTTGCACGTTCAAATTAAGTAAATGTTTGTATTGTTTTTATCTGGGTCACAGACAACCATTAACTCAATGGCAATTTAATATTAAAATCTTATTAGTAAACGGTTAATGTTTTGTTAACAAGCTGCGGTTGTCACTAGGGAAAATCATCTGAAATAAACAGTTTATAAAGAGCTCCGATGCAAAAGCTGCTAAAGCCACCTCCCTCAAAAAGGAGATAATGATATAAATCGAATGCATTCAGCACGTATTATACGTTCATAAGAGATGTTCACTTCAAATCTGCCTTTTTCAGAAATATTGCTTTGTTGTCAGAATTCGTTAAACACCACATTGAATTTTCACCAAAGTCCTCTAAGTGCACTGGAAGACGAATTGGACAGAATGAAGCAACCTGAATGTGTCAGTCATATGCATAACAACGTCCCCTAATGCAGTGGTTCTCAAACCTTTTCCGCATGCGGCCCTCCTTGTGTACGGTGCATTCGTTTTAATAATTTTATTAAACAAAACATATTAAGTTATACAAAGTAGTGCTGTTGGTAAGTAGCCTTATTTTTTTAGGTTTAATTACACAGAATTCATGATAAATCAATGTATTTTATAAAATATCATAAAACTGGGTCCCCCTGGCACCATCTCGCGGCCCCCCTGGGGGCCCTGGCCCCCAGTTTGATAACCACTGCCCTAATGTGTGCTTCAGTTTCTTTATTTTTACATTCTGACTTTTATCTTTGCATCTTTAGTGATTTTACAATTGTTTACTCTGTCCAAACAAGCAATATTTTTTTTAGTAGTGGTGGTTTGTAGCCAAATAAGCTTGCATGCACTTAGAGTGTTTTGCAGCAAAACACAGTCAAACTTTTTAAATAACAATGAAATTACTTAAGTAACAAAGTGAAATGAATGATCTTTATAATGTCATTAAAGTGAATATACTATACCTAAACATGAAAAAAATGCTCATTCTGAAGACAAAACCATGTCAGATGCACTTATAGGGTTTTTGAAACTTCTCATGCTCTATCTAGCTGAACTAACCACCCTGTAATATTACAGTTTCTTGATCTTTTCTTAGCTCAGCATGTGGAATTTCATGTCGGACATTAGTCGTAATAATCCAGCCACCTTTTTGATGATACACTAATCATGGAAAGTATGTCTGTAGGTATATGGGTAACTTACCTAAACCTCACAATCTTGACAAAACAATGTGAAACACAAGAGAAAAAAACGTGTTCAAAAATACTGCACTGTGCATGATCTGAATTGTGAAAAGTGGTCTCTGTTTAATACAATACAGAAGCCATAAGAAGGGTTGGAAAGCTGTTTTGGATTAGTTAAACATACAGCTATTTAACAATAAGACTAGGAATGTGTGTAAAGTAAGGTAATATGGTACATTTTAATTTAATATTGACTGATAAACAATTTGCAGGTAGAACATGCAGTGTAAATCCTTGAATCAGTTATTTCACATGGGAAAAGCACTGTTCGCCATTTTAAAGACCTGAAGAATATGCATGAAATACTCCCTATGGGACTAACAAGCCATTAGCGTGTCTTAAGCAACCTTGAAAGTGCACCGTCTTCCCCAGCGGCTTATTTTCTGTACACTGTTGAATACAAGAACATCTACAATGGTCTTTAACCAAAGTAATATTTTATGAGATCAACTAATAGGAAGTCTTTACTTGATTTCATTCATGCTGTCATGCTGGCTATAATCCACAGAAATGTATACTACAGAGATGGTATCGTTCCTCACAGGAACAGCCATGTACAGTAAGATCTCATTCATTATTTACTGTGGTGGAAAGATGGAAAAATTGTCTGGAGCTTTAAGCTGCATCTATACACTATTTAGATAATGCTATTTATCATTTGTAGGATGACTTTTAAACCACTATCACAATCAGTTTTTAGACTTAAAGTGTATAAGCGCTTGTAAAAATTAAATTGAGAAATTAATCACGATTCTAGAATTATGAAATACAATCATAACAAGCCAGAGAGTTTCTTCATAAAATGGTTTCCAAAAACTGAAACTTCATTTCCCGAAGACATGTGCGTAGGTGTTTCAAAGCATTTCAAACTAATTGGCCATTATGATTATTAGGTGTATGTATCACAACAATATAAAAATGTTTTTTATTTCTTTGACGTATGTGTGAAGTGTTTGTGCACGTATTACAGTCAGTTTAATTATTTATATTTATATTTTTAAACATCCGCTTAGAAAAACATGCTCCAACAAATCATGTACAGTAAGATTCAATTCAATTTTATTTATATAGCGTTTTTCACAATTGTTTAATTGTTTCAAAGCAGCTTTACATGAATAAAAACAAGAGTAAACACAGAAAATTCAGAGGACAACAAAAGTAGCAAAGTACAGCAGCTATGATTAAACCATATACACTGAAAAAAAATGATTCATTCAATTTACTTAATTTTTTAAAGTAAGTGGTTGCAATCAATTTATTTAAGCTACATTTAAACAAAATAGATGAGTAAAGTAAAATAAAATAAAAAATTTTTGTTTAAATGTAGCTTAAATAAATTGATTGCAACCACTTACCTTAAAAAAATTGAGTAAATTGAATGAATAATTTTTTTCAGTGTGTGTAATAATAATGTAATAAATTTAAAATAAATCTATAGACGGTTTCAGCAGTAACAACATAAACACCCGGCTTTCATAGTCATCACGTAACTTCCGGTAAACGCTGTGAAGAATAAATAACAACAAAGTCCTTTTAAAGTATTTATATAAGAAGCAAAATAAACAACACGTAGATCACTGAAAAAAAAATGATTCATTCAATTTACTCAATTTTTTTATGGTAAGTTGTTGCAATCGATTTATTTAAGCTACATTTAAACAAAAGTTTTTAATTTAATTTTACTTTACTAATCTTTTTTTTTAAATGTAGCTTAAATAAATTGATTGCAACCACTTACCTTAAAAAAATGGTGTAAATTGAATGAATATTTTTTTTCAGTGTAGGAACCCAAAACATTTGTTATTTTTGATGAGGTATTTGTTTAAAAGTTCCGTTTCAGCAACTAGTCAAACAGAACAAACTAAACAAACAGAAACCGGAAGAAAAGTTCGGACCAGACGCTTGATGAAACCGTCGATAGAAGAAAGGTCTAAGTTAAGCTAATGTCAACAGGAGGGGTTGAAAAAACTTCTAGAGAAAAAAAACCTTTGGAAAAAACTTGAGAGTCAGACTTAGCTGATTCTTTAGAAGATATACTTTATTTTAAATAGGCCTATTACATTATACATTGTATGTGAATTAAAAATGTAAAAACAATGTAATTACAAGTTAAAGGGAGTGGTTGGATGTCACTGGGCAGACTTGGGCGATCCGGTAGAAAAAATACTAAGTGCTATATATAAAAAAATACTATACTATAATACAAAAAATGTAGAGGAAATAAAAAATTTAGAAATTAAAGAGAGGCGGTGGTTGCTGGTCAGTAGGGATGTCCCGATCTCCACTAATAATACGTGGCCGATCACATATCTGAATCGGACAGCCGATCTTATTACAGCTATTTCATGTACTACGGCTTTTAATCAGTAAGTCCTTATCGATCTAAAATCACTGTTAGTTTGAGTCGTTTATAACATGCATTTGAAAAAGCAACACTCGTCAAACATAATTATTAAACATATTCTTTATTATCATGAAAATACCTGAAAAGATTTGAAGAACAGCAATATAAATATATCCTTCAGCCATTTCATGGAGCTGCGTGTCATCTCAGCTGCGTGTGTATTGTTCTTCGTCTACAGCACATTTTGAGTTTCTGCACGAGAGCGCCCCCCTGGCTTTTGGATGTAGTGGCATTTCACCGTAATTCATTGAGAAACATAGCAAGCATTATCGGCCGATCGATCGGAGCATCCCTACTGGTTAGACATCGGCTGGGCATCACAATGATAGGAGGTCAGTAGATCAGTGGTGTGATGAGCTTCACGGCAGCAGGAACTGGGTCTGTTAGTCTCAGTGTCCTCAGGTTCGAGGGCGAGTCAGAAAAAGAAAAACAAAATCCTATAAGCGTAAGGGTTGTTCACATGTAATGCAAGTGTCATACAGTATCATGGATGAAAGTGTGCTTGGCTCTGGACAAGCTAACTGTTGAGGCATAAGTATATTTACTAGACAAACTATGTGAATGCTTTGTTAAAGACTTAAATTGATCGACTGTGTCCAACATGTACACGATGGATTGTATTCTGATAAAAATTCTTGAAGCCATTTAAGGCTTCATAGGTGATTAGCAATATTATAAAATATATGCGATATTTCACTGGTAACCAGTGTAAATGCCAGAATTGGTATTAGAGATCAGAAATTTATATTAGAAAGTAATCAGGGAAAATTGATCTTTCGTAAGGCCCGGCCCCTTTTGCTGCTGTATGTCTGACAGAAGCCAAAGCCTTATAAGTGCTTATCGTGAAATAATCATTTCTGGATAAAAGTATGTGTTCATTTCAGGCAAAAAACAAACAGAAGGCCTGCAGTATGCATTCCAATAAAACATTTCTGATTTAGAATGTGAATGTGTCTCGGAATTAGGGCTGTCACTTTTGAGAAAAATCAAATTCGAACGGATTTCGAATGTCATGCAATGTATCCGAATATATTCGAATATCTAGGCGCCGCCCCCCCATGCGCATCAAAAACCCACCGTAATGGAGATTCAATCACAAAATTATTAACAGTGACAGTCATAAACAGGGTTGTCTGGATTACTTTTTTACTTAATGTTTGAAACTGCAGGTTATCAACTTATGAATAACAAACTTATATATATATAAAAGTATGATTCAGAACAGTTACAAACAATAACGTGACAACTTAAATAGCAGCAGGAGTATATAGACAGACGCAAACGGAATTCGCGCCCGCAGATTTCGGCAGAAAACTCTGCGGAATTCCGCGGATTTAATGCCCGTCATTGACAAGCACACATATCCCGCGCTTGAGCGTGTTTGTGACCAGAACTGTCATTGACAACAAGCACACATACAAAACCTATCCAGCGCGTTTGTGAGCCGTCATTCACAAGTACATTAACCCTGCGCGTGCTGTTTGCTCGCCCGTTTTCAATGATAGAGAGCACAAACCCTTTGTTACTTGAGATGAAATTAAACTTACCGCTTTAAGCAGATCTCACTTGTCGTCAATGTGACGCACAACAGTCAGCACATGATCATTTCAAATCTGTTTACAAGACAAATGCTGTTGTTGTTTAATATAAAGTTTACATTGCGTTGTAAAAATGATGAAATTATCTTCATACATGCTAATTTCATAATACAAACGAATTAACACAAGCTTTTTATTCTGCTATAATATTTTACACTATAAACAATATGTCATTTTATATACAAACTATAATTCTATCTTGACATGCACATGAGATTCATTTTGGTCCCATTTGACTCCCTCTCTTGCGCACAGTTGCTGTCGTCGGTCTCACTCTCAGCCTCCTTCCTATTACGAGGTGTTTTACTGTAAAAAATGCGCTACAAAAAACCGGATGGATCATTTATAGTTCGAATACGTATATTTCACGTCATGTTCGAATGCATATTCGAATATCGAATAAAAAGTGACAGCCCTACTCGGGATGCATCAGCTGGCAATTGAAACTGAGAATCACAACATTTAGGAGCAGCACTGTTCCTGTAAAACTGGGTATCTCTCTTTTCACTAATACCAAAAAGCAAAATCAGTATGGATTTACTGTATAACGTCACATTCAGTTAGTCATCCTAGCTAGCGTTGGCTAAATACAGTAGTGTTACAGAAGTGTGCTTGCTATAATGACACAATGTGTGGTAAGCCCCATTACGATCAAATTTGAGGAAAAATTTAGGGAAGTCGCGCCACAAGGCGGCCATGTTTGCAATAGCCTTAAACGTCACACCCACGGACCATTGGTTGAACGTCTGATGCATATGGCACACTTTTCTGGAAACACTTCAGCAGATGTGGAAGTCGTCCTCTAATCGGTTTAATTATACAGGATTTCTGGGGAGATGTGTGTGTTTTGCGATCTTTAATGGTCCCACAGAAACAACACAAAGCCATCTGATGTTTACATCGGTAACAATATGCTTTATCTGTCAGGAATTGCCCGCCCGGACACAGCAGAGGGAACAAACCCAATCGCAGATGAACAAGAAGTTTTATTATAGTACAAACAAAAAGCAAAAACCCACGATGGGGGAAGTACTAGAAATAAAACAGACTAGATGGGACTGACTCTAACAAACTTGGCATCATAAACAAAACTGAAACAAGGACTTGACAGGAACTCCGGCACCGCCACAGCTTCAGTCTGCGCAGCCGGCACAGCATTAGCCTGTACTGTCGTCAAAGCGGCTGCAGTTTTAGCAGTCGCTGCAGTTTTGTTTCCTTTCTATATTTCCAATCCTTGTCAAGTTTGTCTTGCCCCCCCATCAAAACCTTCCGTATTCCTTGTTCCTACCCTTGCCTGCACCCCTTGGACCCAGAACTTTGCCTACCGTGCCTCCCTAGTGTGAACTTTTGTATTTTTTACCCATGGTGTCTGTCATGTTGTTTTATTTTTTGTCATGCCATTTATAGTGTCAGTCTTGTCATGTCCATTGTCACGTCCATAGTGTCGTCTGTCAGGTCTCCCCGGATCGCGTCGATCGGGTTGTGTCCAGTCCGTGTTTGGGTCGAGACCAGTCTATGTTCCTGTCAAGTCTTTGTTTCCGTTCTGTTTGTGATGCCAAGTTTGTTAGAGTCAGTCCTAGTCTGTATTTCTAGTACTGTTTTTCCCACTGTGCGTTTTGCTTTGTGTTTATACTATAATAATGTCTTGTTTCGTCTCCCTCGCTCAGTCGTGACAGTCATGTGGCCTCCTGGGCGGTCCTTGGCCATTCAAAGCAGCCATGGTTCCCAGACCTATTTCAGTCATAAGAAGGTACGCGAGGCTATGTTTGCACCTCAGAGCAGTTATTTCAGTCATAAGACTAAAGTCCTATTTACTTGAATGGGGAAAGACAGGGAAATCACAAATAATCAACATATTCAAACAATTAAACCTGATATCAACTGTACTGTATTGTACCATCACTTTTGTTTCTTAAGCCTAAAATGTGCAAAAAGAAATATACTACGTCGTATTAAGAAGGGTAGTTTTTCCACATATGTGGTGTATATTTTTCCACTTTCTGATAGTTTCGCAAATGTGCATCATCCGTGGCAGACATATTTCCCATTTCTGCCTGTTTCTATAGCAAAACTGTCCACTGAGTCTTTACTTTGTTAAAGTAGATGTCATTTTTCTCTCTTAGACTGGGTCTCAGGTATATAATGGGGTTTTGCTTCATGGCTGTAGATGCCCAGGTTGAAAGAAATAAACTTTGCCTTCATTTTCTTGTTTTGGTGCCAAGTTCAAATGACTGGACAAGGGATTGTGAGAGGTTTACTCATTGATTTTGCACTGCATGTGTAGGTTGTGTATTTGAAGTGACATTACTAAGCCAGAGAGGGGATACACTGCTCAAATAATGGTTCTCAAATGCATAATTGCTCATTTTCTAATTTCCGCTGCACACATGTACAGTACCTTTATATAGTAACATAGAGAAAATCATGCCGTGTAGGACTTGATACTGAGATAATTGCTGTCCCCCCTATGAAAAAATGAGCTGATGTGTTATTATTTTCAGTGTAATACTTTCTCCTTTATCTGCGTATGGTGGGCTGACAGACATAGCAACATTCACTCAACCAGGGGCTTGACTTTGAGGTAGGACTACCTCATTAATTGGAAAGCAGACACAAAAGCTGTCACCCAGGCAGTTTCATTTGAAAAACTTACACCTTTGTACTAAAAGGGTGTTTATTAGTACCTCAAAGGTGCATATTGGCATGTGCATATATTTTATTTTATATGCTACATTTTATTTTTTTAAAGGGTACCATCCCAGTAACAGCTTTTGTACCTTTCTTTCTGACAGTGTAGGGTCTATGATATTAGATAAATGTATCATGCTAAAAAAAACTCGTGACCACTGCAACACCATGACAAGAAACCAGAGCTTGTTTGCGCAAGTAACCTATAGCACAAACCCATCTAAAATGCCTCAGAAAGGAATACTTACCAAACAAACAACCCCATAACTGTGAATTAATCACAAACTGGCCAAGATCCGTTTATTCAAGGGCTGTTTAATGTTTTTTTTTAGACTTATAGGGGCGGTTTCCCGGACAGGGATTAGACTAGTCCTAGACTTAAACACTTTTAAGAGCTCTCTAAACTGAAAACCACTTGCACTGACATATCTTAAAATACATCAGTGCCCTCAAAATGAACACAGGTAATGTTTTTAGAAAGGCATGTTTGTTAAAACTAGTTATATTTCCTAATTAAACTAAGACCTAGTCCCGGATTAAGCTAATCTTGGTCCGGGAAACCGCCCCTTAATCATAAATATATCATAATAATGCTTAAATATGTATTAGTGGCTTTTTATCTGTTCTCTGAGTCTATCTTTGCTTGGCCAAACCCACCAGGCTCTGGTCATGGAAGAGGACACATTGGCATAATATATGTCCTGTGTCTTCTGCCAGATTTTGGACATCCTGTCCTAACATTTTTAGAAATCTGAAAAAATCAGAGAACACATTTTGGAAACAAGAATGATCTGTCTGGTACATGTCTCCTCTCTTATCTTTCTCCTTATCACTTTTGGTAAGCGGGCAGAATATAATAGGAGATAGTGAGAATGAGGTCAGATTATTCCTCTCAGATAATGATGGATTATTCAGTTCTGACAGTGTAAAAAACACTTTTTGTTTGCTAAATACCACACCATAGTTTGATTCAACATGGCCGTCACAATAATCCTTTGTTTGTTTGTTTTTTTGTAGAAAAGAGGCTAAGTGGTCATACTGTACATTTAAATGCTGTTACCCCAAAATTTATATTTTGTCATCATTTACTAACTCTCATGATATTCCAAACCACTATTATTTCTTAGTTGTTTAACTAAATGTTTGAGCAATGGGCTGTCAGGATCTTAAAACCATTAAAACCAAAAACCATTTAAGTGGTCCTTTTAGATCTTGCACTATTTTATAAATCTTCTGACTGTGACAAATGATAGTGTGGGTTGAGCGAAAGTTTCTAATTTAGGCCTTTACTGAAAATTATGCCTTAAAGTATTTCAAAGCCTAACTTTAATTGAACTTTCATTAAGAAGAAAACGGCAACCTGGATGGTATGCTATTAATAACATACTTTAATTTTCTATAAGAAATGAAGTCAGAAACATTAGACAAAATGTTTGTTTTTGAGTAAGTACCCCTTTAATCAGGTGATACAGACACATTGATCATTCAGATTACCATGTGATGTCTGTAGCACCAATGCAGCTGATTTTGAATACTGATACTCTGTCTGTATGCTGCTGTATCTTCCCATCTATTATGTCACTAATTTAAACTATAATTGTGCTTGTGTTTGTATCCTGCTGTGAGCAGCTGCCAGCCACCAGTCTCACAATACAAACACAACCAGTTTCTCCATTGATCTGAAATCACTGTTGATCTTGATCTTGGTCTTGCAGTACTGATTCAGTAAAGCACCAAATCTGATTTCATCACATATAGTTGATACAGTATGCCTGATATGTTGGATAAAACTGTAATTTAAGGGGTGACATGAGAAATCTTTGGAATTAAAGGTTTTAGAGAATGAATGAATGTTGAATGTTTTTATGATGATGATAAATTGATACTTTAAGATCTTAAATGCTCTCTTTGAAAAGGGAAGACTGTTTAATCAAATCTATGGGGCTATAACGGCACATTTTCAGAATTTACACATAAAATACAGATTTAATGTTAATGTCAGAAACTTGTTATGCCCACTCTGTCAGAAAAAAATGGTAAAATAATAATCCCAAGCTGTCAATTAGGCAGTACTCTTTAAAAAGGTCCTAAACACTAATATGTACCATTTAAATATGTATACATCTGGCACCAATATGCACATTTGAGGTACTAATATGAACCTTTTTTTGTATCAATTTGTACCTCTGAGGCACTATATGAACTCTTTATGAACAAATATGTACTTTTTTAAACAGTACTGCCCCAGTGACAGCTAGAAACCATTTTTTACCATTTCAAATCCGCTTAACCAATCACAGCGCACCATTCCACTCATTGGAAACAACAATAAATACACAGGGAATTTGAGTTTTCCTCAACTACTTTGTACTTTGCAATCAACAAACAAACAAAAACTAAATAATACTTTTGATGACATTGATAAACCTGTGGTGGTTTCTGTGGCGTTGAAGGAACGTTAGCCACCAAAATCTAATAATTTACGCGAGAGGCACTCAGGCGAAGGGAAAACTGCCGGCTGTTGCTTGTTCTCACAGAACAGCATCAAGCTTCTCTCATGCTAACACATTGACCCCAGGGGACCTTATGAAAAACTTTACATTATTTTCCTCGAACTCAACGAAAATCGAGCAGGACAAAATTTTTTACAGCTGATCGCCAGGGGCATAACTATCGGTGAGCAGGGTAAGCGTTGCTTACGGGCTGCTTATGGTTATCTTTTGGTTTCTTAGCACAAACAAGAAACGATAACGCTTTAAATACCCAAACACTACACCAGACACCTAAAGCAAAGCACAAAGTGCAGCAGTAAGTAAACAAATGATTTTGAACGGTATGGATCGATCCTACGTAAATCTTTGAAAATCAAATAATGGATTTGAATTTTTATGTTATTATAACCTAAAGATGCTATGTAAAAGTTTGTAACAGAATATAGTGGTTTTCATCTTGTCACTTTCTTGGTATAGAAAACGTCTCGGTTACGTATGTAACCCTCGTTCCCTGAAGGAAGGGAACGGAGACGTCACGTCGTGACCGACGAATTGGGAACTCGCTTAGAGAGACCAATCTGCTTCGTACTCTACTAAAACGCCAATGAACTTGGCATTGAGATATTTGCATAATGCTGGCGCCGCCCCGCCAGGTGCGTATATAAGCCACAGGTGCAAATATGGAAATTAGCTTCATTTCGCTGAGAAAGCCGGAAAGTGTGACCGGCCGATAAACAGCAGGGAGCAGCCCTGTGGCGACGGGACGTGACGTCTCCGTTCCCTTCCTTCAGGGAACGAGGGTTACATACGTAACCGAGACGTTCCCTTTCAGTCGGTCACTACGACGTCACGTCGTGACCGACGAATTGGGAATCCCTACCAAAACGCCACTGAGGGCTGACCTCTTCCAGTGTCTGCATAAAGCCCTCCGGTTCCACTTAAGGATAAGGAGAATTAGGTTTTAAGGCAGAAGGCCGGGCACTAGATGTTCCTTTAACCCCACAGTAGTGCTAGCGACTGGGAAGCGCCCTATCTGAGCGGTATAGGGACGCTGCGGAAGCCACCGCCCCGTTAAGGGCTATTGGTGGGCGAAAGTCAACCGTAGTTGAGGTATAAATGACAGCCGTGGCTGTGTAAGCAAAGCAGTGCTCTGCTGAGGGAAACGTGGGCTAGTAGGATTAACCCCACGGAAAATACTCACAAAGGAACCCGGTGGGACGCAATGTGGATGCCCGAGCCAAACACAGGTTCGCGAGGATGCAGCTAGTGAGAGGCTGGCAGCGGATGCTCCGCAACATCAGGCTGCCAAGGCAGCGGAGGAAGGCAAAACAAATTATTACGCGTTTTTGCCTTGATGGCCTTCCATACTGAGCTCAGTTTGGAGCAGCAGTCGGAGGCTGCAAGCCGACCTGCGAGCCTGTTCTCTGTGCTTCCCCTAACGAGGAAAGGGCACGAGAGGAGACAGGCTCGACACGAACACTAAAATCTAATGAACGTATTAGGTGTCGCCCAACCAGCAGCTCTGCAGATGTCTGTTAGCGAGGAACCACGAGCGAATGCCCAAAATGAGGCAACACTTCTAGTAGAGTGAGCTCTCAAATTAAATGGACAAGGAATGCCCTGCAGATTATAAGCAAGGGCGATAGTATCAACTATCCAATGAGACATCCTCTGCTTAGTGACAGCTTTCCCTCTCTGCTGACCACCATAACAAACAAAGAGCTGATCTGAGGTCCTGAAGCTTTGTGTGCGATCCACGTAGATGCGTAACGCTCGTACGGGGCATAATAAAGCCATGGTTGGGTCTGCCCTCCTCCGGGAGGCAGCGCTTGCAAGCTCACCACCTTATCTCTGAAGGGAGTGGTGGGAACTTTGGGCACGTAGCCTGGTCTGGGTCTCAGTGAGACAGCAGGACCAAACTGAAGGCACGAATCGTCAACAGAGAATGCATGTAAATTCCTTACTCTCTTCACGGAGACCAATGCTAGCAGGGTCAGAGTTTTCATTGACAAAAACTTCAGACTCGCAGACTGCAAAGGCTCGAACGCGGAACCTGTAGTAGGGCTTCAGCACCATGGACAGGTCTCAGGAGGAATAGAGGGAGGGCGCGAGGGGTTTAGCCTGCGAGCGCCTCTTAAAAATCTAATAACCAAATCATGCTGGCCAACTGAACTGCCGTTGATAAGTGAGTGAGTGATGAGCAGAAATAGCGGCGATATCAACTTTAATGGCGGAGGGACAGCCTACCATCTAACCTATGTAGAAGATATAAAAGCACAATGTTAAGCATTCTCTGGGGTCCTCGCGTTGCGAAGAGCACCAGGTGACGAAAAAGGGTTTCATTTAAGCGCGTAAGCCCGTCTTGTGGACGGTGCTCGTACCGCGTCGATGGTGTAGATACCGCGATAAATCACCTAAACCTTGCGCGCGCTCAACGACCATACATGGAAATCCCACAGGTCGGGGCGCGGGTGCCATAATGTGCCCCTTCCTTGAGAAAGAAAGTCTTTTCTCAGGGGAAATCGCCAGGGAGGGGCTGTCGCGAGGAGCATTAACTCTGAAAACCAATTCCTGGTCGTCCAGTACGGGGCGACTAATAAAAGGCTCTCCTCTTCCTGCCTGACTTTGCACAGTGTCTGTGCGATTAAGCTCACTGGAGTGAATGCGTATTTGCGCATCCCCCGCGGCCAGCAGTGTGTCAGCACATCCACGCCGAGGCTGTCCTCGGTTAGTTAATAAAACAGGCGACAGTGGGTATCGTCCGGTGACGCAAATAGATCTATCTGCGCACGACCGAACTTATTCCAAATTAGCTGGACCGTCTGGGGGTGGAGTCGCCATTCACCGGGACGCGCAGCTCGGGAAAGCGCGTCTGCCGCTGTATTGAGCGAACCCGGGATGTAAATGGCACGAAGGGACCTCAGATGCTTCTGACTCCAAAGGAGGAGATGACGAGCGAGATGCGACGGGTGACGAGAGCGCAAAACCGCCTTAACGGTAAATAACGCAACAGTCGCAATGTTGTCGGTGTCGGCTAATACATCCTTCCCTCGCATCTCCATAGCGGAGCGTACAAGTCCCAGATATACAGCACACCGCTCGCGGCAGTTGGGGTGCTATGCACACCCCTGAGACTGCAAGCCCGTCATACGTGGCTGCTCATCCCATGCTGGGGGCATTGTATGTGCTACAGAATGCCAGGAGACCCGACTCAGGGGCATATCTTGCTATCAGAAATGCTGGGTCTGCCACGGGGTAAAATTGAAATGACACGCAGGTGTAATGGTTACACAGTGTATGCCGTTGCGCCACGCTCTCCTCGAGACTCGATCGTAGAACCAATGCTGAAGCGGTCTCATATGAAGCAGCTCGAGCAGATGTCACGCCGCAGCTGCTGCCATATGTCCAGGAGCTTCTGAAATTGTTTCAGAGGGACCGCGTACTTCCCTCGAATTAAACCGAGGCAAGTCAGAACTGACTGGTTGCGCGCTCTTGTAAAACACGCCAATAAATCGATCGAGTCTATTTCCATACTGAGAAAAGGATCCTCTGCACGGGGCAAAGTTGCTCTTTTCCCAGCTGACCTGATGACTTAAACGAGCGAGATGCTGAAGCATTAAATCTCTGTGTTCGCGCACGTTTGCCAAGAACGAGCCATTATAGTTGACGTAAATATAAGCAGAATGCGAACAACGCTCTCTCTCTCTGAGATTTTAATGCCGTGACTAGCACTTCCATGGAGACACGGGGAGAGAGAGACAGCTCGAAAGGTGTACTTAGTATTAGTATGTCCACTCCATGAACGCAGAGCGAAAAACGGTCTAAGGCGAGGGGAGATGGACACATGAAGTACACGTCTACAGGTCTATGCTGCAAACCGATCTGAATATTGAAATACGAGCCTCGGCGTATCATCCTAAAGGATCACATTTGTAGAGCCGGTGCATAAATAAATCGGTCGTAACCCACCGCGTATTTTGGGTACTATGAGATAAAGGCTGGAAAAACCCTATCATCATTCTCGGTAAGAGGGACCGGCTCGAAACGTCCTTCGCCAGCAGGACATCGACTTTTGCACGCAGTACATGTGCATCGGACGCTTTCACTATAGTGAAACGAATGTCCGTGAATTTGGGGGAGTGCCGGTAATTGTATTTCGTAACCGAGGCGGATAGTGCGTAAAACCCAACGAGACGGGCTGGGAACTGAAGCGAAGCATCCAGGGACCGTACGAGGAGAATTAACGACACTACCGAAGTACCCGCGGTGGGGCAGCGAAGCGAGACAGGTAGGACTGCCGGTGCGTCTGCTGTGACAGCATAAACATCTACAGTATGTGTGTGTGTGTGACACTGACCTGAGCCCGCTGAGGGTGACGGTCGTCTGGTCTCCTCTGCGGAGAGCACAGACTCCGATGAGGGTGCTGGTGGTCCGGTCTCCTCAGTGGAGAGCTCGGACTCCTCAGGACACCCGCTGGCGATAGAGGAGAGGTAGAGTGAGCAGGTGTACGCCCACGGCTCTCTCGATCCTCCGGAGACCTGGAGAGGAAAGAGGAATGCACTCTTATGTGTGGTTAAGTGGGTACCGGCTGGACAGCCGGTGGAACATATGCAAACCAAGGATTTTCCACCCGACCCTCTACCGGGGGAAGGAGCGAATCACGGTCTCCTGAAGAGTGATCCTCTGCCACTCCGGGTCGCCCGTCTCTGGCCACTTAAACTCCCGATTTTCACGGGAAGCGGCTAAGCGGGCGGGGCGAGCTGCTGACGACCGGTTCCCCTGCGCTGCCGAGATGGGGTCCGAGGAGGAGAACAGAGGTGGCCGCCGCAGGACGCCGACGGCGAGAGGCAGACTGAGGAGCCGGCGTTGGTGGACCAAGGGCAGCTCTCATCCACCGGGGCACGACCTAGGAGATCGCCTCAGTCTGCGCAGCGGAGCTGTACGACTCCCCGGGCTCGCCGAAGAGGCCGGTCTGTGAGACAGGAGCATTCATGAAGTTGTTCCGTCATATAAGCCAGACATAGCCAAAGGTAGCGATCTTGAACACTGTGGTGGACATCACACGACTGAAGGTCGCGGCTTCCCTCGTATATCTCTAAAGCCTTCGCTTGGTGAACCTGCAGTACGTTAATGCGTGCAGGGCTGAAACCGCGTCTCCGCATGCCTGATGGGCAGCGCCCATAACCGGACGACTGTCTATACAAACACGGGAGGGAAGGGTTGGGTGGTCCCTCCAGGAACGCAGCTGCATCGCAACCCCCCGCTCCACTGAAGGGATCCCCCTTAGCGGCTCCGTTAGTGAGGGAGATGAGGGGTGAAAGCTGAACGGCCGAGACGGCCGCAAATCACGTCAGCTCTTCGTGCCGTCGGGAAAGGCAGGCACAGGAGGTGAGGACCGTAGAGGCCCGGGCAGCTCCGAAGTACCAATCATGTGGGCGGGACGGTTCGGGCGGAGAGGGATTAACCCCTCCAACTCTACCGTTTCCGCCGCTCGAGCGGGCACGGCCGCCATCTCCGGGACGACTCCGCCTCGGAGGGAAAAAATGGGCACCCCTCTGATGCTGCAGAAGTGACGGGACCAGAAGGAGGTCCAATGGATTCGGCAGAAATCGCAGAACACGACTCTGCAGTCTCCACCGGAGCCTCAACCGGCTGAGGATGAGAAGGCCGGTAGGTGAAGGACGCATCCTCCGTCCTACTCAGCGTAGTGATGCGAAGAGCGTCCTGCGAGCGCTTGACAGCCGCACCATGACGGCGTTCAGCACTGCAAAGGCGCGGACGTCGTTCCCGTAGAAACGACAGTCGTCTCCGCAATCCAAGAGGGTTATGCTCTCACAGAGAGAACAAAAGCTCTCCACGAACGCAGCCTCGGAGTGCTCGATGCCCAAGCACGAAGACAGCGCTCGTGACCGTCACTGGAATCCCTGTACTTCTCGCATCCAAGATCGCACAGAGGAAAAGCTATCCTGAAAAGGACGCTGATCTCCGAATATACGAGAGAGTGGCTGTCTTTAAAAAGACACAGAGCTCTCACGTATCACTCTTTAGGGAAATCACTCTTTAGGTGCTCAGCTGATGATGCGCACAGGGAGAGGCAACGCACACACTAAACTCAAAACAAAAAATATGCAGAGCAGTGGAATACTGCGAGCGTCCGCTGTGTCAGTACTGCTTGTCAATCAACTTCAGCAACCGTTCCCAGAAGAGCAGAGAGTAGCTTCTCAGTAGCAGATAATGCCGGCTTTCGAAGCGAAAAAAGCTAATTTCCATATTTGCACCTGTGGCTTATATACGCACCTGGCGGGGCGGCGCCAGCATTATGCAAATATCTCAATGCCAAGTTCATTGGCGTTTTAGTAGAGTACGAAGCAGATTGGTCTCTCTAAGCGAGTTCCCAATTCGTCGGTCACGACGTGACGTCGTAGTGACCGACTGAAAGGGAACACATTTTTACCCCAATTAGTCAAAATGGATTTATTGCATTTTGGAACCAAACTCTTCATTTAAAACAGGGACATATTTGCCAGGATTTGTTGTTTATGCTGTGCCATGATCAAAGGAGAGATTAGTATTGTAGGAATCCCTGCTGTTGAGTGTTCACGTTGGGTTATTAAATGTCAGCATGTTCTGTTGCTCAGATTATTCACCTTAACATTTCAAAATGGTCAGCCTCACTGTTTTGCACTAGTCTCCAGTCACTATTTCACAAGTCCAAGCGGTTTATCGTTGTGTTCAATTTGGGTTAAACAAAATCATGATGAGATTATTTCCAATAGCATTCAATTAATTGAGTTCTTCCTCTGTGCAAATACCTACTAATCTTCAACCAACAATATTTTCAGTAGTTTCATCAACAAAGTAATATCTAGAACACCCACTCTCAATAATTCATTAAAATATTTCTTGGAAATGCTTTAGCACCAAATACCTTTGCCAAGTACTCCAAAAATATATAAGCGAAAAAACTCAGCAGTACTTCAGCCATTCAAACGATTTCATTTTCAGCCACTTAAATGTGATGTTACGCCTGACTAAATGAGATAAATGCATGTCCTAACACCGGTAATATGATGATTAAGAGTCATTGAAATGACCAAGACATCCATGTCAGCTCTTGGGAAATGTCTTCTGACTGCATCATTCACACATTCCATTTATAGCAGAAAGAATATGAGGCCCCTGGGCTAGTTGTCACATTAGGAAGGATAATATATCAGCAACGAAAAGGTTTTGTGTTAGACATCCAACTAAACTAATGTGTGTTTTATAAAAAAATCACAAAAAGTTTAAAAACTCAGTTTTTTGTGTGAATTCACCAGACAATAGTGTGCAGTCACCTTTAATAGGCTGTGTAATGGCAGGCTCTGTTGTGACAACTTACCCCATTATGTAGAGCATGTTGTCACTTGTTATTATGTGTTCAATAACATGCAATAGCAATAAAAATATGCAATAGTTTTATGTTGAGTGTGTGCCTGTACAAAAATTAAAAACAATGCCACACCCTGAGATATACTTACTCATATCATATGCATCCAATGCTAAATATTGGTTGCTTTAGCAACAGCTAATTTGAACCAATTATGCAAAAGTGAATGAGATTTCATGTCATTTAATATCTCCAAAACATAATCACTGAAAGGGCATGTACTTCTCCAGTACAGTTTCATTTTTATGTTTATTGCACATGCTTGACTTGGTCATTCTCAGGAGAGATCTAAGATAGTTTGGTGTCTCATTTAGAGTTTCCAAGACGAGGTCATGTGTGCCATTCCTATTTTAGCTAAGGGAAACATGAGGTTGTTATGGCAACAAGTCCCCAAAGATAGGCATCCCTCATAGTTTCCTACCTATTATTCTGGAACACCTTTCACCCCTACCTCCACAGAACATCAAAGAGACACTTGAACATCACTGTACTCCTATAATCACTTCAGGACTATAAATATAAATGCAATTTGGAAAACAAGCTTGTTATGTTATCTGGCAAAGACTAGTTGTAAACTGCTTTCCATAGACTCCTAATTCAAGGCAAGGATGCTTGCCTCCATGCTTCTTCTGCTTAGTTATTTAGACATTTTTAAGAATTTTTATTGACATTGTTAACTTAAGTTTACTCAACAAAGAAACATTTTGTTGTTATATATGCACTTTGAATGCATATGATGTTATTTGAAAGGGGACATTTCCCAAGACATTTTTAATGTGCGTATGTGAAGTTTTATCATAATAAAATACCATATAGATAATTTAATATAACATATTAAAATTGTCACTTTGTAGGTGTGAGCAAAATGTGCCATTTTAGTTGTGTCCTTTAAAATGCAATGAGCTGATCTCTACACTAAATGGCAGTGGCGTGGTTGGATAGTGCAGATTAAGGGGCGGTATTATCCCCTTCTGACATCACAAAGGGAGACAAATTTTAATGAGCTATTTTTTCACATGCTTGCAGAGAATGGTTTACCAAAATTAAGTTACTGGTTTGTTCTTTTACACATTTTCTAGGTTGATAGAAGTACTGGGGACCCAATTATAGCACTTAAAGTCGCAATGAAATTGAAATGAAAAACTATATATGTATTTTTAATAGTGTGGTATTATTAACAAATGACTTATCTGTGAGCTTCATTATTTTTTAAAAATTCGTGTGTGCTCATAATCTTTAATCAAAAATGCAAATCTCCTCCCCTCCTCAAAACGATCTCTCTTCACTTCCGGTCAAAAGTATGGCAGGTGGGCGGGGTCCGGGAGAAGATCGCAGTGATTAGCAATTAGCAACACGACCCAACTTCAAACGATCCAATCAGATCTCGATGGACAAATTCAAATCCAGCCCTGCCTTATTTCATCTCAAAAGCCGTTTCATTCGGATATACGTCACCACGGGGAAAATAAGGCAATCACTACTTCCGTTTCATGGCGACTTTAAACATGGAAAAAGTCAGTTTTTCATGATATGTCCGCTTTAATGAGACTTTTTCTCACCTTTAAGTGTTCTCACCTCTAATGTTCATTTTCGAGTGAACTGTTTCTTAAAGTTTCACTGTGGATAAATATATCCTTCACAGCTACTGTAGATAAACCTCAGCTCAGTAATGAGGGAGTTGGGCTTCTCAACCACAATCACCTGCAGATGTTGGTTCACTAGAAATACAGATGACAAGGAATGCATGCGAGGCATGTCACTGTAGGCTTGAATGTGCTGCGATGTCTTGACAGCATTGGTCCAAATCACAGACAGGTGCTCGACGTCAAGCTCAGATGAGCTTCACGCTTTCTCGAACACAGGTACTGTGGCACCTGTTAAAAATTTCTGTAGAAATTACGGTATGACTGGCAGCTTACTATATCTAATCTACTTACTGTAGATTAAAATTTATGTTATTTACTGGCAACAGTTTGTTCAAGTTAAATGAACTTTAAACATTAGGATGTCACAGAAAGTAATTCTAACCCTAACCCCAAGCGACAATGTAAAAAAATAAGGAAAAACAACAAGAAAACTAAATATAAAATTACAATAAAGTCGTACCACAGACACAAAAAACTCTTTACAGAGATTAGTGCTGAGTAACACAAAAAAGACATTCGTGCTGCAGTGGCATTACATTAATAAAATATTTTGTGACTTTAGCACGAATTTCCATGAGATTGGGTTAAAAATAACAGCCTCATGCAAAGCAATCTGGGAACCAAAATCTGAAGAAAAAACTGAAAAAGGTTGATGAGGATTTCTAGTTGCCAGAATACTTTGCATGAGGCTGTTATTTTATAGTTTATTTTGTGAAGACAAAGACTGTTGCAATTATATAACAGAAATTAAAATCTACAGTAATTTACTGGCAAACAGCTGCATTACTGCAGTACATTTTTACAGTGTGCACAACTTCTGGAAAATTCCTGCAGTGAGGTTCACCTAGTAATGAAGATGAAAAGGAGAGGTTTAATGAGCGCTCACAACACAGCTACAAAATAAACAGCCCTGTCAAGTTAGGCTAGAAATAGCTTGCATTTCCCTAGCTATACTTTTAAAAGTGAAGCTTTCACACTTCTTGCATTAATAGTGTCGCACCTGCTTTCATTGAGTGGCTTTCTAAGAATGGAGCAGGAATTAAGTGTCCGTATGCTTTGTTTTACTATGAGAAGTATTCCCTTTGAACAAAAATCCAATTACAAAGAACAGCAGAAGGAAAATTATCTGCTTGGCAGGCAGGTTGAGTTAGTAAAGAAAAATTGATCTTTGAATATAGAGGATCATTTACTTACATTTAATTACCGAATAAAACATTTGTCTGCTCTATTAGCTAGCATTTATAGCAATTTAGGTGCTTAAAACTACTTTAAAGTGGACTTAAATGACCTTGAACACTTTGTGTGATTTAGTACAATGGCTTTGAACTTTGGATCATTCTAAGAAAATTATCAATATTGTGAGTTACTATATGGCCTGTCTGATTCATCTGAATGAAATCCTGCTTTTGAGAGAGCAATGGCCAGCAGAAGGGTTCGGTGAAACTAAAGAGCACCTAAGGCAAAATTATTTGTTCCTTTGCACTGCTAAATAAATGTTCCTCATGCATAAAGTCATGGATAGTCTCATGCACAAGATGACATTTGAGGTGATTTGATGTAACATTTACATTACATGTACGCAGACGCTTTTATCCAGGTGACTTACAGTTTTTATCAGTTGTGTGTTCCCTGGGATCAAACTCATGACCTTTTTCCACTTCTAACGTTATGCTCTACCAGCTGAGCTACAGTGACATTTAATGACATTAAAAATGTTGCAGATTTATGTAGCAAATGAGAATCCCCAAAGCGATGCCTGTATTTTAATGAGACTGTCCTCCAAAAATAACAACCTCATAGGTCGTTTGTGCAAGCACTTTATTACGACGTAAAGTGAGATTAGTCCTCTGGCGGCAGTAGCTTATACAACCTATTATTATGTTTTAAGGTTTTTGCCTTATACATCAGATTAGACACATTTAATTTTATGAATTTGTAAATGTAGAAACGGTTTCAGAAACATTTATAGTTTTAAAGATATTTTGGAGCATCTAACTCCACCCTCACCCTTACCTTAAACCCAACCACTTCTCAACCATATAATACACAACACGCAAGTAAGTACAGTCAGGTATTTATTGCATAAAACAGTATAAAAGTATTACAAACCATTCACGTTGCAAACCTTGCGAACTGAAGCCATACGATTAATTTATATGAAGAACACACAGTCAGATCTCATTCAAACATAAACCAGCATGATGTAGTCGGTCACAGGAGCCATAGCGCTTCACATTCTTAGCTAACGTAATGATGCAATCGGTCACGAGACACACGAGAGCCAATGCCTTTTCACAATCATAGATGACGTAGCATCGCTTCTTCTGGCGGCAGTTTTTGAATCAGTCTACACCCGATCTGATATTTACAGCGGATTGTCATCACTTTTGCATCTTTTTTTCAAATAAATTGATTGTTTGACCTCGGTACACTTGGGAAATTTTAAGTTCCTTTTTTTTTTTAAATTTGTGACTGTTTTGTATGCTGTGTTTATATCATATAATAAATAAATGGGTACGTTATTTTCCCTAAATGCATGAATAGTGTAATGTGTAATAAAATCCAATTAATCCTGGCGGTTTAAATTGTAAAATCTTATCCCAGTGCATGTCATCATAGCAAAATTGTAATCACCCCAAAATATCATTTTATACCCTTATATATTAAGTTTCACCTGCTGACGGTAAAGGCGCTAATTTAGTAAATGCATCTATTGGTCGTATTTGATGAAATGGACAAACGACCAAAGCAATCGTATGGGTTGGAGAATATGTTGATTTTTAAACAAAAGTCTGATTATGATTCCCCTTTGAAGGTGAATAAATAAACAGTTTTTTCAGTAATTGTCATTTAAAAGAGTTTAAGGTAACCCCAAGTATAAGGTAATCCCAGTGATCCACTGTTTTGGCAAAGGATTTGCCCATAATGACTGCTCCATTCACAGGGGAGATTCACCTACAGGTCGTAGAAAAGCTGTGATAACTGATTCTGTATTTGACCCTTGTACAGTCATTTAAACTTGAATTGCTTCAAACTATTTGAAAGCAGTTTTCTATTGATCAACAGAAATGCAGCAGGTCATCTTTAGAAAGAG
This sequence comes from Paramisgurnus dabryanus, assembly GCF_030506205.2. NCBI lineage: Eukaryota > Metazoa > Chordata > Actinopteri > Cypriniformes > Cobitidae > Paramisgurnus > Paramisgurnus dabryanus. The sequence goes on along the minus strand of NC_133345.1, from coordinate 7,962,491 downwards.
CACTTTGTCAGTAATTGTACCAGTCCTGGATTTCTCACAAGCCTTAAGAAATGATGGGAAACATTCATCATATTTGAAAAAATTGTTTGGCTGGTGGAATCCCTTCCAATTTATTGCAAAATTGAAATAAATGGAATAAAATAAAATTGCCAGTTATAGTTAAAGAGAGTGTCCAATGAGACAAGATAGAAAACAATATTAAAGTGTTGGAAATAACCTATTTGTTGCACTTAGTCATCTAACTGGCCGGTCTCTAAGTTGCTGCATGTTTATTTTGTTAGATTTGTTGTGATGTCATTTCTTATTAATCTTTGCTTTAGTATCTGATGCTGAAACCTGACTGACAGAGTTGTGCTGATTGGATCAGTCCAAGCATTTATAATCCCATTATCGGAATCAGTGTTGCCAACTATTTTCAATGGAAAGTAGCTAAAGCTTGCTTGGAAAGTCGCTAAATGTCGCTAGATTACGTCATTGCCTCGTTAGCATACCAGTGACGTCATCATGTCGTTTTGCATTCTAACTACAATGGCTGTTTTACGTTTCTCTTTCTCTCTGAACTTGCACAAATTTAATTTTAATGCACATGAATGCCTAAAAATGTTTTCATGTTCGTTTATCTGCTTCTGTTCTTATAAAACGAAGCAACACGCGCTTTCATATAAAAGTCTCCAACAATGCCCGAAATGTCGCTAGATTTGTCGCTAGTCGCTTTTTTAAAAATAAGTCGCTAAGGGGGTCTTAAAAGTTGCTAAATCTAATGACAAAGTCGCCAAGTTGGCAACATTGATCGGAATACATGGGAATATAAGTTCATGGGTTCCCACAGATCACAAATACGTGTAAAACAAATATATGTTTAAAATGGATAAGAGCATCAGCATAACTAATAAGTAAACAGTAAATATATACAAACATTTTTTTTTAAACTACCCTTATTTTTTCTATATGAATATTTGACATCAGGTTGCATTGGATTTTCCAGTGAAAGAAAGAATAGATGTTTAAAATGGATTACTGCTTTCATTTTATCAGAGTTTATAATGGAGTTTATATGAACAGGTTGTATTAATGTAGTTAATGCAGTCTGCAGTTAATGGATTTTGTAAACTACCAGTTATGTAGTTTTCTGTGTAATATTCATATTAAATTATGTAAAACTCTGTAACTTTGCATCTGCACTATAAAAGGCATTCATAAGATTAGCTCTTATCAATCAGCTGAAGAACTCTTACAGACTGGATGATGAATTGATGAATGCAAGGGTAGATGTTTATTGGCATTTTGTGAAATATTCCCTGCTTGCTGATTTTGGATTGCTTGTCTACAAATATAAGATTTGCTGTGTGGTGATTAAGTGACCATCCATCACAAAATACCATTCAGAATCACAATACAGAATTACAGTTTCTTCAATGCTATTACTCCTCTAAGTAATGATGTGAGCAATAATAAAATGTTAGATTCATCAAATGTGTGTGTGATCAGATTACACATGATATTGTTTTAATTTGGTTCATACTCTCAAAATCTAACCAACAATTGACAAATATACAAAATAGTAAAACACCATGTTTATGCATGCATTCATGTTTCAAGGGCACCTATTATGCCAAATCCACTTTTACAAGGTATTTGGACATAAATGTGTGCTGGCAGTGTGAACACAACAACCATACAGTACAATAAAAAATCCCTTTTTGAATCCCCATTAAACCAAAGCACTCTCATAAGAAATGCTGTTTGCATTCTCTGTGTTAATTTGATGTCAAACAAACAAAGCCTCGCCAGGGCCACGGACTGACTGGTTAATTTTACCCAAAAGCTTTTAAAAATGTGTTTGTTACATTGCTAATGTGTCTTAACATACTATTGTCCTCCTATTCAAAGTGATCAGACTTTTTTTATCAAAACCGCTCACTGTTTGTTGGTAATGGAGGTTGGTTTATCGTCAATAGCTGTATGATTTTACCAACTATTCCAGCATGTAGTACAAACTGCTGGACAACAACACAGCTTAAACAAGGCTGACCAAGTTAGTGTTCAGCTTTATCAGCTGACAAATGCCCAAAATCCTGCTAAAATAGCAAGTAAGACCAGGTAGATCTGGGAAACCAAGGACCAGTTAACCAGTTTTTAGTCATCCTTTAATAGGCCTTTCTGTGAAACAGTATGTTGTTTTTTTTATGGAGGAAAAGGAAATAATGAATCATTCAGGCAAGGTGTTGAATAACATACTTGTTTATTCCACACTGACATCATAGTCTCACCTATACAGGGTTAGTGAGAGTAACTGGTTTCCAGGGGCTCAAGTGTCTTATAAAATTAAGGTACAATGAAACAGCATTTTTTCATGTTTAACTTGCATCATTTTATATATTGTTATTCAGAACTTTTTAGGCATAATTAAAAAGCTTATTTATATTTTATATTAATATTACAATTTATATATATATATATATATATATATATATATATATATATAGATAGATAGATAGATAGATAGATAGATAGATAGATAGATAGATAGATAGATAGAAATTGTAATATATATATATAAAATATAAATAAGCTTATATAAATTTTAATTATATATATATATATATATATATATATATATATATATATATAGTCACTTTAAGGCATTAAGTGTAATTGCTCATTAATACATTTATTCCCTCTCAAAATGAAGATGCAATTTTGCGCCAGCCTGTTATCGGTAATAAAAATTAAATTTTCATGTCACTAAAGCCCTAAATTTCCCTTCTGCAAAGCAAACCCACTTCAATTTTTCATCTCATTTTATGAAAGAGCCCCTACGGAAAGTCTTATATAACCGTAATAGACACACTCATCCCATTACTTATTAACCTCACTTAACTCATTATACTTATCCCACAGTGGGTCAACACCGTGTCACTGAGCACAGATTACATCAATAACACATTTAAAAGACACATATTCTTGCTGCTCCAGTTTTGGAGATAAATCGGGAGCGTCTGGACTTATTTTCTTCCATTCGTGCCTTAGCACCTCATTCTGCCAGAGTGCGATTTTTTTTGAGGAATTATTCCCCACATGGTCTTTCTATTTTTAGCATAGATGTAGTTTGTGTTCACATACACCTTATTCATTACAAAGACAGGAGGACCAATAATTAGTTTCTGTTTTGTGAATCTGTTCAGCTTTAAACAACAAAAAAGGTTTAACTATATGTTTTAAAATAGGATTTGACTATACAGTTCTTTCCCAAAGGATCACAAGAGGAGGTGAATGAAAAGAGGTGTCTATTTTTTTGGTATTTCAGGAGTGTGAATGCTGCAGTATTTCTGAGATTGGCTTTTTCAACACGTTCTAAATGAAATGACCAACATGTTGGTGACTTGAAATCCATTTGTCATGTTGTCAGTGCCGCTGCTAGCCATTTTGGTGCCCTAAGCATAATTCCTTTATAATGCCCCTCACCCCGACCCTGAGAAAAAAAAACTTTGTTTTTGCCAGTTTATTTTTTATTGCCAAACATATAACTAAATAGCAGAAAGTAAAATCTTCACAGCTTTAGCCAACACACATTACACATTTGAAAGTGCAAACTTTTATAGAATAGCAAAATAGAAAAAAACTACCAAACTTAAATTATCAAAATAATCCAGACATGTTTTTTCCCAAGTACAATGTCACTTTAAATAAATTACATTAAATAAACATCAATAAGTAAACAAGAATACTCAATATTCTTAAATAAAACAAAGATTCAGATAAGTGTCACAGTAATGTTTGCTTCATATCATGACGTTTTATATTTATATAAGAGTCATGAATTGTTAGCCTAACATCTGCACTGACTGCTAATGTTAACTTTTACTGAGAAAGTATTAACCACCGTCAGGTAAAAAAAAACACAAAATAAAACACTGCTCAATATCTAAAGAAACGTAGTAAAGAAAGTAACAGCTGCGTCAGTTATTTGTAAAATGCATGTGCATATCGTGCGTAATGTTTTACAGTAATGTTTCTCAATTTAGCTTGCACTGAAGTTATAAATTATAACAACATAGTTTGCTAAACATTAATATCAGCACAGCAAGTTCGAGGCGCATAACAATTAGCAGCAGCTGCAGCCCATGCGCATTTCCCTTATTTAGGAATGATTAAATATGACAGATTTACCTGGAAGTGATGCACGGGAATCATCAGTTTCTTCTTTTTTCTTTTTTTCGATCCTGACTCCTTCTGTCTTTTCGGGGACATTTCCAAAAGTTGCCTTTTGACTGGCCGTTTCTCAATCCGAAAGCTGCAGCCTGCACGAGGTCGCATATGCAGGCTGCATACGTCAGCCTGGTTTATTTCAGTTAACTGAACATTACATTAGCAAGTCATAAGCATATTACATCAATTTACGATTAAATAAGAATAATAGTTAACTTTATAATTGTTAATATTACGAAATAAGAAAGTTTTGATGACGTATGCAGCCTATAAATGCGACCTCTGGAGGCTGCAGCCTTCGGATTGAGAAACGGCCTCTGTCAAACTTCGTCAGGCGCCCGCGCGATCAACCAGAACGGACCATCAAAGGCTGGGGGGCATACTTTCTAGACTAGAGCAATTATATTATCTCGTTCCCCCTTTTTTGTAACATATACATGCACTGTAAAAAAAAAATCCGTAAAAAAACGGTAAATCTCTGGCAGCAAAGTTGCCAGAGAAATTCCATCAAATTACGGTAAAAAAAAGTTTTTTATACAGAGAATATTTTACAGTCCTAATTCATTAAATTACAGAATATTACTGTTAATAATTGTTATAAAACTGTAGAAAAACAGATAAATTATGTGAAAATACATGAAATACAACTACTTTTCAGGTCAATCCCTGTAAATATACGGCTTTTATTAGTTATTTTATTAAATTGCTCTGTATTTACACAGTAATATTATTTTAAAATACAGTTTATAAAACACCTGTATAAAAACGTATTAAGTATGTGAAAATACATGAATAAAAAGTGCCTAATAATATTTCTATAGGCTAATGAAATAATTTCAGCATTATAATTTTTTTTCATTAGGCTATTATTTTTGGTGCCCCCTCAGCACGTGGTGCCCTACGCACAGCTCGTGATGCGCGTTATGGGAGCGGCGGGGCTGCATGTTGTATTGTGTCACACTACTGTATATCTAGCCACTTACATTTGTTATTGGTACAAGCTTCTGATCCACATAACTGCTGTCATAAGCAACCTGCTGGAGGCAAGTTGAAACAAATCCATGTGCAGTTTAATAATAAAACAAAACCATAAAGACTTTACTATGGCATGATTTGACTTAAAATAAATGAAACTCACCAACAAAACTAGAAAAAAATAGAAAAATGAAACATGAGGGCTATTGCTGCCTTTAAGTGCACCTGGGAAACTCATACATCTGAGTCGGGCATTTATTGTTACAAAAAGTAAAACATTCCATTGGGAAAATAACAGTTTAGTTGTGTAATTCTAATAAAACCTTGCAGAATGTAACAAAGTTTTCCAGGAAGCTTTTGAATCATGCATGGTACTGTTGTCATACATCGGTCTGCGCAGTTTACGTCAACGTCAAACGCGATGTTAAACACGCACCCAGTTTGTATTACCACAGGCACTCGTAACGCGAATGCTGTCGTAATCACAAAAATAAATAAACCCACATGGTCATCGTTTTCGTGATTGATCGTTGATGCCACGTTCGAGTACTCAAGCAATCGATTACTGGTGCCCATCCCTACAATTTAGACAACTATAAAGTCGGGGGAAAACTAGTATTTTTTACACAAACAGTATAAATTGGTTGATTTTTTTTATTAAAATACAGCATTTGAAACTAAAATAACTTTGCAAAATTATTTTTTACCATTGACCACAGTCTTGCTTTCCATCATGTTAAAAATTTACACGCCCTATATGAAGTCACAACTTGGCAACTCATGTCTCATCTTGAGTAAATTCAACTTTTTTGGTTGTTCATGTCACCTGGACTGCGTCCATAACCTTAGGCAGCTGACTTGTTGCCTCACTGCCTCGTGAGGCAATGAATTCGGAGGCAGCGTTTGAGCTCCGGGAAACACATTCGGACAGACTTCACAGGCAACGTAATGAAATTCTGTTTGAAATATAAACAGAGAGCACCTTTGTGATAACTAATTGTATATCCGTATATCATATATTGCTCCAGCCGCATTCTTGGCCGACATTTTTTTTCTAACTCGACCAGGCTCGACCAATCACATTCCTTGCACACGCATAGAATTGTGGGACAAGAAGATGAAGGTATCGCGGGGGACAGGAAGTATACCAAACATTGGATTTGGACATGTCTTGATGCCTTCATGCCTTGGAATTAGGGATGCACCGATACCACTTTTTTGGAATACGAGTACGAGTACTTGCATTTCAGTACTTGACGATACCGATACCGAGTACTTAATAAAAAAACATTATTTAAATTTACAGGTAACAGCTTTAGTCATGTAATTTAACAAAGGACTAGTTTTCCAGTTTGTTGTAAACTCTGCCTCTGGACAACACAAGAGGCATTAACCCCTTACACGCTGCTCAAACATAGACATTTCTCAGACCGTGGTATCGATTCCAGGTATCGGGGGACTTTTAACGAGTACGAGTACTTTTGAAAATGTGGTATCGAGGCCGATACCCGATACCAGTATCGGTATCGGTGCATCCCTACTTGGAATGCTGCATCTAAACGCAGCATTTTTAGAGATTTCCGATGCAGGCCTGGACAAAATTTTAATTAGCATGAAATAACTACACAGACCATGGACAAGACTATAACCTGGAAGTGACATAATTAATGTAATACAAAATAGAAGACCCCAAAATACATGAACATAAACCATAACACAGATACATGAAAACTGCGTATAAAACATCTAATACTGTATGTTCTCAAGTTTTTTTAGGTGTGGAAAAACATTAAACTGGAAATTTCTTTGAATTTTATTACATTTTATAATTGAGGAGCTCAGAAGCCACCCCAGTCAAAAATGGTATAATGATATTAAACAAACGCTCTCGGCACATATTATATGTCAATACCTTTGCTTTAAATCTGCTTAATCCCAGCCTTTGTCCATTCAGAAATATCGCTTTGTTGGCAAAATCTACTAAACACAATGTTGATTTTTAGCAAAGTCATCTAAGTGCACTGGATGAATGACGTTTCACATTCAAACTTGTGTCCCTTGTTGTGAGTACTTGGACCTGAATCACAGCATCCCCAAACGTGTGGGTCAAGTTCTTCATTTTTACATTTAAATTTTTACATTCTGACATTTCATCATTAGCGATTTCGCAACTGTCTACTGCCAAAAACCCTTGCATGTACTTTTTAGGATTTTGCAGCAAAATATATTTGTCAAAGATCAATTAAATGATTAAAGTAGCAGTTACAAATAACTTTGTCATTACTATTAAAGTGAAATTACTAAATGTAAAGATAAGAGCCTAATTAAATAAAATTAATTTGCATCTGAACTCCTCAATTCTTCCCTAATGCCCATTTTAACTTACCATTTGCAACATGTTTGCTACCTTAACGGCGCATTCACACGGGGCGTAAGCGTTGACGCTTCCCATTCACTTTTAATGGGTGACGTCAACTGTTGGCGAACTGAATTGTGGATCCGTCGGCGCCGCGTCACTGCCGTTGCTCGTGGCAGAAGTTGAACATTTCTCAACTTTTCAAGCGGCAACGCGAGCGTCGGCCAATCAGATTGCCTTAAGCAAATAACCTAGGCAGAGCCAGCCAATTACGTTTATGGAAGACCGGAGCATGTGCTGCGGCCCCTGTGATTGGCTGTTGGCCACGCTTCAGACAAGCCTTCCGTTAAGCGTTGTGAATGTACCGTAAAACAACTGAATTCAGCATCTTTTTGAATGTATTCCCATTTGAACTCTAAATGGCACACAACCCAGCTGTAGTGTGTATCTTACAGATGAGGTTAAAAATGTGAAGACAGTAAGCTGTAGGTGAACATCCCCTGCACTTTAACACCTGTCCACTGATAACAGTATTTGCTCTGAACTCATTTTAACCCTTACCTTTCTCTTTCATTCTCCCTTCTGCTACGTTTCTCCTTTTATTTTCCTCTCCTCGCACATTCCGCCTCTCCCCACATTTAATAAATTGCCCATGGACACTTTGACATCATGTCTCTGTTTTTTCAGACTCAATTGACCTCGAGTTTGTGTGGTATAGGCTCATGTACAGCAGGGTTGTAACAGCAGCAGCAGTGGAAGACAGAAACTGCAGAACAGACAGATTTTGACTTATGTTATGCTCATTCATCACCTTTATTCACAGCTCTGAAATGCACATTAACACACACTGCAGTACTTTTTGATCCCGGTTGTTAATCTGTCATCTGTGAATTGGTCTCTTTAAGGGAAAATTGAGTTTAATATTTCAGTACAGACAATTAAATCAAGCCTGTGAAACTGAATTTTTGCTCCATTTGCAGAGTTGGATGGCATGTTTGTTTTTTTTTGTTTTTTTTTGCATAATATTGCAATATTCGGGTTTACTGATTTGGTATTTTTCGTTTGAGTATGGGATAATATAAAAGTGTGTGATTATTGAAGTCTCCACACTAGTGGAGGGTATGGCTGAGAAAACTACTGCTTGTTTTTCTTTTAGTTTCTGTTAGTCCTCCAGGGTTTATGTTGTGTTGTGATAAGTGCAGGTAGCTGTCAAGAGCATTAACCATAGCCTGATGTGCATCTCTACACAAGACACAAACCACCAGGGTGTTAATTCGACCTCCAGTGCCAACTATAAGGTTTACGGTATGTGTGATAGAGAAAGTGCTTTAGTTTTTTGTTATGAGTTTTTTACAGAAGTATTTTCAAAGCAAGACCAAATGATGTGTCACATTTTCCTTCATCCTATTTTTCCAGTGTGAATGCACCTTAAAAGTGAAACAGGTACATACAGGTGGACATACAGTACTCCTGCCTAGTTGTACAGTGCCTTAGTTCACACTAAAGTTTGGAAGATGCTGCAGAATAACATAATCTGCCATATTTCACCGCGTCTGTAAAGCATCTACTCAGCTCTTTAAAATCAGAAAGGAGAGCTGGATTACACCAATTTATAGCTCCGATCAGAGGCACTTATTGAGCAGGAATACCGGTTCATTACCTTCAGTTCGGATGTGAGCTATTATCCTGATAATGTCTCATCGCTGGTGACAGATTTCACATTATAATTTTTGACAGAATCGTAAGTTGGTGTTAATATGAGTTGTGAGTGATTAGAAAAGGGAGAGAGAGAAAGATAGAGAGACATCGATTGATCCTAGGGCTGCACAATTAATCAAAAAACTAATCAGGATTACAATTACGTGTGAGACAATTAGATAGTCACTAAAAGCCTCAATTACAGCAGTCCATTTGTGCTCATTTCTGTGCTTTCTGACAATATGTTTGGACACCAAACACATGATGAATCATGGATTTTAAAATTGATAAGTTAACGTGTCCTTTAGTCATTCCTTTTGGATTTTTTTACTAACAACATAACTCCCGTAATTTTTGTGATTTACATTATATTATTTAGTTTTGGATCTTTAGAATGATTATGCAGCTCCTTTACAGAAACTTATAAACATTTTAAAACATCAATGTAAAATCTATTAAGCGGCAATAATAATCACAATACCAAGGTGAATAATCGACAATTATGATTTTTGTCATAATCATGCAGCCGTAACTGATCCTTTTCCATTAAAACATGAATGAACCCTTGTATTGTATTGTGTTTGTTTTTTGTGACGATTTTGATGGAGTGGGTTAAATTGACCCCTATTGGATTCAATGCAATTCCCTAAATATCACATTATGAAAAAACAAGAAGGAATTAGTTATGAACAGGGCCATTTTAGTATCAGTGTTTGTCACACAATATAAACACGTAATATCAATAAATATGATTTAAAAAATGCATTTAACCACAATTTTTAACATGTTTGTTTTGAAATGTTGAAAATAAAATGTTGTAACGTTTAACATTTTACATTTTAATTTAAACCTATGTTTTTTAACATATCTTTAAAACATCCTATAAATAATTTAATATTGCTGTGAAATAATATTAAGCTTTTCTTTTTCTAAACAGGCTCATTTTTTGTTCTTGTGGCTCATTTTACAAATTCAAGAAATCACTGTTGGCATGATGTGCACAGATCAAGCAGGTGCTTTCTGACTTCTTGAATTTTTAACAAAAGCTGCTTGTTTTGGTGAGATGTTTTGTGGGGCACAACTGGCATCATCTGTATTCCCCTTTGGACTTTCTGTGGGTATGAATTCATCTGCTTTACATAGTATTTCATATTCATTGAAAAAAGAAATGATAGTTCAGTCGTTTTACTTTTCTGTGTCTGATGAAGTCTTTATCAGTACTGAAAATAGTGAGGAAATGCTCCCTTTCCCCTTTTCAGGATATAAAACACCAACATATACACAATAAATGTATTTAATTTGTGTTTTTTTCCTTGGAAAAAAAAATTGTCAAATTGACCCGCGAACATCAAATTATTTGGGTACACTTCAAAACATATCAACGTGTCCAGACTTTGTATTCATGTTCATGGCCATGAATGAGAAAAAGTCACAAAATTTCAAGAATAAAATCACAGGTTAACTGTTTTTTTCCGACAAAACAGGTCAAATTGTCCCGGAACATAATATAAGGGTTAAGTTCAAAATTCTGGATTGGGCTAAAACCAATCCAGGTCCTGTCCATTAGATTTCCAGTATACAGACACTTCTTTTATCTGCAGTCTGATAGGTCAGCATGTTCTCCAAAGTCTCTCTATGCAGTTATTATATTTCTGAATTCACATTTGTAATCGGTTATAGCCAAAGCTACCATCCTTTATATCTTAAACATTGAAATTCTGCAAATTTGGGACTCAAAGTGCTGCAAACTTTTGGTGTTTCCTTGGAAACCAAGTTTGCCTTTTCTGTTTTTCCTCCCCGCACGTGATCTGTGTATTTATTCAGTGAAAAGTCACACTCTAAACATGTAGCGTGTGAAAGAGTCTATTCAAAGACAAACATTCGCACACCCCCACGCTTCTGTCTCTCTATATGACCGCTTGTAATATGCAGGCTATCATTACCCAGCTTTACTTTTACAGCAACCCCCACGCTCTCTTTTCTTCATATAACAAGAAGTTCATTCTGTCACACGTACCTTATGTTTTGTTGGAAGACATTTTTGGCTTCCACACCAGCATAATCAGCAACTACTGATTTGCTATACTGTACAGTATGTAAGGAATAATTCACGACGGCCATTGAATTATAAGAAAATAATGCACACACCCAAGGTGCAATGCGGCACGACGCGAAGCAGAGTGCTGTTACACCGCGGGTGTGCATTATTTTCAAATAATTCAAAGGACCGGAGTCAATTATTCCTCTTATATCACGGTTACCACAAACATTGCTCTGGTGCCTATTTTTAAGACATTTGACAAGTAAGGTGTGCGGTTATCAGAAATAAATGCATACCCATGGAACATTTCTCAGCCAATCAGAATACAGCATTCAACAGACCCGTGGTATGAATCAATTATAAACTATCTGTTTTAAAATTTATAGAAAGCAATCTCAGAAGAAAATATAATTCTATCTAATTTTTATAACAAATATAATTTTTGCATTATTGCCCATATGTGTGGTGCATTTTGTATCAGTTTGTATGTTAATGTGTTGCCTATATTATATAAGAATGACCAGCCTGATCCCACTTGAATTCTTAACTCTTTCACAAGGTGGGTAATTCATATAATTTTTTATTATGTTAATCTCACAAAAACATACAATAAAAAATTAATATTGAAGCCTCACCACTAAACCCAACATCACTAGGACAAAGGCAGCTGCTAAAAATCAAGAATTAGATTGTGTGAATGCATATGATTTAGCCACCTTGTAAATTAGTTATAAATTACCATGAGATTGTGTTGGGATGACCCAGGCAACTTTTCGAAAAAAAAAAAAAATATATATATATATATATATATATATATATATATATATATATATATATATATATATATAAACTCAGTATGACAGCTGCACAAAAGAACACATCAAAAGAGTATTGGGTTGATAGCAAGTATGCAACTTAGCTGGACCAAACCAAAAAAATATATTTTAAGCCTCAGTTTGAGTGTATAAAGCAAAAAAGATGTATGATTTGTTCTTGCATTAAAAATAGCTGCCCAAGGCAGTGAGTGAACCTGTAGTTGACTTTTGTAACTTAAAACAAAAAGAGAAGGGAAGGAAATACTTGCATTGCAGCGAAATTAAAGGTGTTAAAGTCTTAGTTAAGTTTAGATCATAGGATTAAGTTTTGTGTAAGTTTAGCAGAGCCTGGAGACACTGTGCCATTGTCATAACTCTGCGCATTCAACAGCTGGGCAGTCAGCACTGACAGTACAACACCTGGTTGTTGCCATCTGTACATAGGACACACAGAAACTTTCAAGCAGTTGATCAAAAGATTAGAAATATGTTGCATAATATGCAAGACAAAGAAAATTAAATGGGCAGAATGTTATACAAACAGTACACAGTTAAATATGTTGTGTGCTACTACAAAAACAGTACAGTATAATGTACAGTAACTACACTATGAAACATAGCATACTTTGGAATACATTGATACAAATGGTCTCATTTGACAGAAAACTCTCTGAATTTTAAAACATGGGTAAAATATTGCATATTTTGTATTTTATTTGTTTACAATACTGTGATAAACACTGACAAAAACTCAGATTTTTATAATTTTTTTAATTAAGTTTTTTAAGAATCTGTAATTTAGGACATGTTTGGTCTAAGTCGCTTTAGACAATCTCTTTTGATTCCACTAGGTGGCAATAAACAGGAGAAAAAAGAATTTTGTTGATAGCATCTTCTAAGCAAAAGTTATTTAGCTTTAATCGAAAGGAGGCGTTAGACTCACAGAAATATGATGCAAACGTTTGCTTGTTTACATAAGTCATTTCAGTTTTCGTGAAAATTGACGAAAATTTTATTTCGAAAATTATTATTGGTTATGTCACTGTAATGTATAAGATCGGTGAAATAAAGTACACAGTGACATTCCTGAGAGTGAGAGCTTTCATGTGATCTGTGATTTGTATATGTTTGGTGAGTTTGTGTGCTATAAATATGAACATTATTCATATGATTTTCGCAAGGGGGGGTGGTTGCGAAAGAACGAATTTAGACCTTATTATTTTCTTTTATGTAAACTTAAAGCAAATATCATGGGACTTGCAATAAAGCAGAGGTTCTACTCTTTCAAAAAAAAAAAAAAACATATATGACTAGTTTTATGCTTTACAGTTTATAGATTTTTACAAAATAATTTTATGATCTCCCCGCGGACCCACCGGTGGGTCCTAGGGCGTGGCCAGAGCTCAAGAGGTTAAAACAATCCAGCATTTTGGGTTAAAACAACCCAGCATAAATTACATCCCAACGGATTGGGTTCATCCCTTTTTGATCCAATGCTGGGTTTAAAATAACCCAGAACCTTTTAGAGTGTTATGATAATGTAACATTAAGTTATTAATGTTGAATGGCACAATGTAGCATCTGTAACAGCTCAGTATTTGAAGGCTTGTTTTATATACTGAAAAGTTACTTTAAATGAAAATTTAAGTTAAAAAACTAAAATAATATGTGTTACCAATGGAAGTAATTTTTTTTAAAGTTTTTCACCTTACATTTTCTCACTTTATGTGTTACCAATTGAAGTAATTTGTTTAAGTAGATCCATCCTTCACTTTTTACAGTGTGGCAGATCTGCTAAGAGTTTGGTTTATTTTTAATATGTTCTTTAATGAATAGAAACTCTGATTTGGAATAGGTAAATGATGCTACATCGCATGTGGAATTGATGTTGTTATTAAAATTCTGACAGTTAGTTAATTAAAGTCTTGATTTATGTTGATTAGCCTTTGACTCTTTTGATGGCTCATTGATCGATTTAAAATTAGTATTTCATTTAATCTTTGGTATTCATTCCATTTTAATTAATGCATCTATATTCATAACGAATTTGGGTCAGCTGTGAAGTTTCTTATTTATTTATATTACCAACGTTGTTGTTTTGCAAGTAAAAAAATTTATAGATGTAAACGGTATAAAATACAACAATCAAAGATAAATGTATCAATAAATGAAACTATATTGCAAACATAGAGTGACTTTATCTCTGCTGTCTGATTTGGTGCATGGCATTTTAACACGTCAACAGGATTTTTTTGTCCTTTAAGTTTAATTTGCTGCTGCTAAAGCTAAGAATTTCCAAAAATATTCTTGAGTATGATGAAGCAAATACTGTGGTGGGTTATGAATGCTCTTTATGCATTGAAGCAATGTGATACATTTCACTTTATAGGTCAGTTCTGCTATTTGTCTGGCTTTAGTGAATGAATGTGCTTTATTTGGCAGTTAAGATTACACTAACATGTACTTTTCTCAAATGATTAGAAGCACATTTAAATGAAGCCTATTCTTCTTTGGTTGAATAGGCAGTGAAGGGTCTGTGCAATGATAGCTTTAAATAGAAACTCATCGGTCAATGCAATCAATACAGTTTCAAGAGGTCAACTAAAGACAGATAACCAATGAATGAGATGGACCAGGAGCATTTGTTAGCATGCACTCATACCTATAGCCCAGTAATAGTTGTTCTCTCTTTTTCTCTTTAATTCAATTGTTAAACTAGTAGTTTAGCGAATAATGAAATGTTAATGTGTATCATTTTCCCCAGTCCTCAAAGGAAGTGATGTGCATGCATTATTTAAACAAAGATTGTAGTCATTCTTCTTTCTATAGTTCACTTGGTTTCTGCCTTTTCTGTCAGCAGCAGGACATACATAAACATAGCATAAAAGTTAAAAATGCTGCAAAGATATTTATAATTGTCTCTGCAGTAGTCAAACACAAAAAGAAAATCTTATTTTTTCCTTTTTCATAAAAACAACTGAAGCATGCTGTACAACTGACAAAACACTTATTATATGCCTGTTGCTAAGCAGCAAGATGCACATTTAGTGAAAAATGTGACACTAATTACAATGATTAAGTGAAGTGATTGCTAAGCTATGACACAAAAGACCCAACACTTAGTATATCATTTGAATAAAAAAATGCGTATAGATAGAATGCAATACAGGAAATTCATCAGAAGTGCTTGATAAAGCAAGCATTACTAATAATAAAGGGACAATGTGTAGTTTCTTAAATATATTAGTAGTCATTAGTAGACATTGGTCTTTATTTATAAATATGTCCTCATTGAGGTCAAATGACCTCTGCCAATGATCTGACTTTTTTTGTAAGCTTAGAATTTCTTCTCTTTATTTACATTGAACGGGTAAGTCCAAGAAGGCTTCCATGTCATTTCGCCATATTGAAAAACTATAATAGCAGAGAGGGACAAAAAGCACTAGCTTACTGCAAAGCGTTTTCAGTCAGAACATGTGAACCAGCGGAAACGGACAAGGAGATCAGTGAGTATAACGGCTACTGTGGTTGCAACACGCATTTGGAAAAGCGAGACGCTAGAGAGCACTATTCGTTTGAATGCAAAATACAATTTCCCCACTAGATGGGGGAAAATCTTACTTATTGGGCCCTATTTTAACGATCTGAAACGCAAGTGCGAAGCGCAACGCACAAGTGAGTTTGTGGAACCCGCCCAAATCAGCGTCGGTTAAACAGGCGTGAGAGGAAATAGCCACAGTCTCATCAGCTGGCATCCCCATCGTTGCGCCAAGCGCTACAATGATGTCAGGAGACGGGGGACTCCCAAGCTTGCCAGCATAAATCGGGCACGCCGTGTAACGGGAGGTGGATCTGCCTCTACACAGGACCTGACGCCAGCAGAGGACATCGCTGTGTCCACCCTCACCGCTGAAAGGGTTTGGGGGCCTTGAAATCGGACGCAAGAAACGCAAGCAAGGTCCAACCCCAAAGTACTCTTACAAATCAAGTTCACATACATTAAGGTTTCTTATGAAAACATTTGAATTATTATTTACATAAAATAAACGTAATACAGCCACACAACAAACTTATGAAAACATTTTAATCGTTATTTGCATGAGAATTTTTTAACGCAGCCACACAATAAATAAAAACTATCACCACAATGCTCACCACTATGATTCCCCTTATCTCGTGTATTAATATTTTTTAGTGTAACACTTTATGATTTGCAAAAATAACTGTTGCATCTGTGTAGATTAGATAAGCAAAGTGTGTGCGCGTTGTGCACGCTATACATTATGGTCAAGCATGCGCCCTTAAAATAGCATAATAAACAACGCGCAACGCGCCACTGACTTTAAACTTTTTTTTTCTGGTCAGTGGCGCAATTGTTTTTTGAAACTGCAAAATAGCACCAGGGATGGTTTGCGCCGGAACACGCTTCTTTTTTGCGCTGAACCGCCCAGGGAGCGCAAGTTCATTCCCTAGTTTGCTGACGTGCGTCTGTGTAGGGAAATACCCGCTGTGCGCCGGTGCAAAATACGAATGATACATGCGTCACTGACAAAGTCAATTGCGCTGGGTGCAAGATAGGGCCCATTGTCTCTGTATACCTTAAATATTTAATGTGTTCTGAGTTTGTCATGCCACAAAAAAATTAATGTTTTATTAACCACACAAATTTGAATGATAAAATCAGCAAGTAGATTAAGTTATCAAAATCCTGGAAAATAAGCAGGATTCTCTGCTTTCAAACACTGGGGCGTGTTCGATGTCAGTTATCTCTTCAGTTAGGAGATGAGTTCCTGATAAGTTTTTATGGTAATCTGTAATACTGCGACTATCCACTTTATTAAAAAACAGAATAAAAAAATTATTTTAATTTTTCACTCTGTGTATGTTTTGATAATTGTTCTGAATCTGATCTCTAACAAAATTCCTTCACAAAAATGCTATTATTTTAGCTTTTGCAAAAAATTTTATATTTTTGAAGAAAAATACTCATATTTAAGTATTAGAGTTTATAAACAGAGAAAGATATGATTAAACTTTTTTCCTTGTTTTGTTTTGTTTGTTTGTTTGAAAGCAGAGGGTCTGTTCTTTCATTTGATATATTTGTATGTTTATATATTTTTAGAAGAAAAAATTCCTGGAAGGCATTTTGAAAATCACAAAAAATGCTGCCGGGGCAACAGCAAAAAAAAAACAAAAAAAAAAACAAGGCTGGCAGGGAATGAGTTAAAAAGTTCTCAAGTAATTAAATAATTAAATAATCAAGTAAACAGGGATAAAATAAGAACAGAGAAACAAATAAAAATATGTAGCAATAAATACAATGCCAAAATACAGATCCAAACAGTAATTTAAGTAGGTACTGTTTGTTGTTTGGTTAACAAAGACAGCTGTCACAGCAGTGGCGTTGCTAGACATAAAGCTCTACTGGGGCACAGGCCCCCAATATATTTTTTCTATGATTTTTTTCTTGAAAGCCTATGAAAAGTACTATGAAAGATAAAAATGTGTTTATTTAAAAGTATTTAAGTATATATACTCTACTAAACATGAACATTATTACATGTTTGAAGGCAAAAATGGCTTACAATGTGTGTAAATAATGACAATAGAGAAAATATTTTCTTGCACATTTGTATTTTTTTACACAATGATAACAATGAATAATTCCATGTATTTTAGATTAATATTTTTATGATAACGATATTTCAAGTACTGTAACCAGTCATTTTATGACTACTACACAATTAAAAAATTAAAAAGTCCTAAAGCTAATAAAATAAACATTAATTTCATATCTGAAAGATATTTTACAGCAGTACTAGTTCACCTTTGATAGTGAATTATTTTACACTGTAGTAGAGTGTAGTGGGGTTACATTTGGCAGATAGCATTGTCCAAAGATACTTACAGTACAGTGCATTTAAGCTACAGTAAGTTTTTTTTTTTTGGAATCCAGCCCACCTATTACCATGCTTTACCAAATGAGCTTCAGTGCCAGTATTTATTAAAGTTATTTAGGTTTCACACCTGTTTTTTTTTTGAGACTCCAAACAGAATTAAGATTTTTAGGTGAACTATTCCTTTGAGGGAAATCATTTGTCAGTGGTGTTTTGATAAGTATGCTCAGCACTGATAGGTCACGCAGTGTGGTCTGCTCTCTCTCTCTCTCTCTCTCTCTCTCTCTCTCTCTCTCTCTCTCTCAACTCCTCCTTTGAGCGGCAGCGATTTCAGTGTCACTTTAACGGGACTGAATCATGAAATGAATGAGCAATTGGCGTCTATAGTTTAGCATTTGATGCGCCATGCGTAAAACTCGCTCAGATTGATTGTCATTCAATGTACAAGTTCGCCTCAAAAACAGAAAGAGCGTGTTTTACTTGATGGATTCCTGTATTTGTCTGCTTTTTGGATCGATCTGTCATGAGGAAAGTTAACTTCAGGGAGTTTAATATGAAACTTGTGTCACGCGAGTTGTCAGTCATAAGGTCTGGAAAGTGCGCGCGCTACCCATCGTCGCAGGTAAGTGTGTGTTATGACCTGCTGTAGTTTACTTTGTTACGGATTATTTCGCAAATGTGAGTTATCAAATTTGCTGTGTTTATTGATCATATGCTTTAGTTGTATTTGTGATTGGGCGTTTGATGCGGTGTGCCTAAAGTTTTCAAGCGCGGTGAGGCTTTGAGATGGTAAATGTGTGCCTGCCTTGCATGAACCAATCAAATTCAAGAGTAAAAGAATGTGATTGAGACAGCAGTGATAAATGTCAGATCCACACAGAGGTCTAACAGGAGGGACGGAGTTTCAACGCACCAGAAAATTGTTTCATTAAAATGAAATTAAATAGGAAACGTAAAGAAAATATAGAGGAGAGCAGGGGTGAAAGTACCATTTTTAGAAAAACTTAATTTTAAAAGCTAATGTTTTAAACATAGATATATTTTGCTGTGTTCAATAACTCAAGTGAGGTCTATCAATACCAGGTGTAATTTTGAACAAATGTAAAACGACTTCCGTATAATTTTACATAGCGCACAAACTTTTGACCCTGTCAGCTGGTCAAAAATAACACAACAGAATAAGGTAGATGTTTGCATTACACTTGTTTTTAACATGACTAATTTGTAAATATGTAGTTGCAAACATATTTTGTGTTTATCGTTGCAAAAATAATGAAATTTCATTTTCATTTTAAATTTCAGTTCCGTGAATTTTTTTTAAAAGCAACCTGACAAGACAAAATTGAGTTGTTGAGAATAAATAAATGTCAACCGTATGAACACTATAAAAATGAAATTAAATCAAATTAGAATAATACACATTTTCAACATAAGGCAAAAGTATTAGCTGCGGGACAAAAGTAACAAATGTTACTTTAGTGTAACTCCTGACATTTAAACCTGATTTACTTTTATTTTGAAAAACTCTTAGAAGGCAAACTTCTTGATGTGTTATGGCACCAAATAACCTGTAGATTGATCCGTACTGTGACACATGAAACAAGAAACACAACGTGTTATTAGAAAAAAAACAAGGGTCTCGGAATTTACTTATCGTGATTGATGCTGCCTTCACGTGCTATCGTAATTATGGTAAATAACAAAATCCCACTTGGAAAATGCACATGAACACCCCTGATGTGGTATTTTCCACTGGGCAACTCGTAAAATATTTTGATGCCCGAGTTGCCGAGATGAGATTACCTTTGACCTTTTCAAAATGGCGGAGAGCAGCAGCAACGTCGTGAATGGTTGAATGACAACAAAAGCAATGGTAAATACCAGTTCACAAATGGAAAATGCACTTGAACGCAGCAAACTGGTAAATTCTAGTTCACAAATGGAAAATGCACTTGAACACAACACGTTGGTAAATACCAGTTCACAAATGGAAAATATCATCTTTCCCATAGCACGTGAAGGCAGCATGAAAACAGCTTTCTGGACCTAGACACGCAAAACAGTGACAAAATAACCAAATATTGGTCAGCTCTGTCAAGAGTTGCGTGTAAATAAGAAGTTATAGTTTGGAATTTAAATGTGATCAGGGGCCTCATTTATAAAACTTTGCGTAGGATTTGCGTCAGAAGTGGCGTACAGATGAAACATAGGAAGCGCGTACGCACAGAAATAATCGGATTTATAAAACCGTGCGGACGCACATCCTACGCATTTTTCCCTGAATAAATCACAATCAATTATAAATGTAGCGCAGCTTTTGCGGCTTCATGACACGCCCATAGTTGTCCATAAATAGTCCGTGAAACGCCCACAAGTTAATATGCATTGATTGCGAAATCATGGCAAACACAGAGAGGAAATCAAAAAAACGTAACTTCACTCAATGTGAAGTAGAAGTTATCGTTGGCGAGGTGGAAAAGAGGAGAAAAATGTTGTTTGGAGGGCACAGTGTGGGCATTACTAATGCCAAAAAGGCACTTGAGTGGCAAACGGTGGCAGACTCCGTAAATGCTGTAGCCTAACAACCTCGGACCGTGGCCGAAATAAAGAAATGGTCGGACATCAAAGTCGACAGAGGTGTAAAGATTAGCTGAAAGCCATACTTGAGTAAAAGTACAAATTCCTTACTGTAAAAATTACTCCACTACAAGTTACAAGTCACCAATTTAAATACGACTTGAGTAAAAGTATTAAAGTAACCCAATTTAAAAGTACTCAAGTATTTTTACTCGTACTGAATGTTGGCTCAAAGATGCACTAGTCCTCAACACAAAGAGACATTGTAGGTCTGGGCAGTGAAAACTAAGGAAGTTTATTTATGAGGTTTTATTTCCTAATATAGAAAAGAAATCAAACACCTCAAAATGTTGACCTGGCAGAACAAACACAGATTAAACATAGTCATAGTCTTTAAACTAAAATTTAATTTAGTTTTAGTCATATTTTTGTCATCCGAATTGATTTAGGTTTAGTCTAATTGTATTCAACTAAATGCCATGAGATTTTAGTCTAGAAATCTACATTACCGTATTTTCCGCACTATAAGGCGCACCGGATTATAAGGCGCACCTTCAATGAATGGCCTATTTTAGAATTTTTTTAATATATAGGGCGCACCGGGTTATAAGGCGCATAGAATAAAAGATACTGCAATACGTTTGACTGGGTTTGCGTTATGCATCCACTAGATGCAGCTGTGCTAAAGGGAATGTCAGATAAAGTCAAACTTTATTAAGCCTTCTGAAAACTCAGTTCACCATGGTGACGTTGTTCAAACGTTGATGTGCATATCAACAATATCTCCCAGCCTTGCTCACTCTTCTCCCAAACGTGGAAGGGAACTTTTCCCTAATTCAGTCTGATCCTGGCGCCGCCGAAGCGCCCTCGCGCCCGGAGTTTGCCTTGATCCATATATAAGGCGCTCTGGATTATAAGGCGCACTGTCATTTTTTGAGAAAATTAAAGGCTTTTAAGTGCGCCTTATAGTGCGGAAAATACGGTAAATTTAATTTAAACCCATTTAATTTTAGTCTAGTGTCATTGTGCACTTGAATGTGCCATGCTGAAAAATATATAGCCTAACTTTGTGATATAAATATATGGTAACACTTTACAATAAGGTTCATTAGTTAACATTAGTTAGCTACATTAGTTAACATGAACTAATAATGAACTGCACTTATACAGCATTTATTCATCTTTGTTAATGTTAATTTCAACATTTACTAATACTTTATTAAAATCTTGTTAACATTAGTTAATGCACTCTGAACTAACATGAACAAACAATTAAAGCTTAAATTTTTATTAACTTACATTATCAAAGATGAATAAATAATGTAACAAATGTATTGCTCATGGTTTGTTCAAGTTGGTTAATACATTAACTACTGTTAACTAATGAACCTTATTGTAAAGTGTTACCAAATATTCTTATATAGGCCTATCCTAAAAAAGATATCATTTTAATATTTAAAAAATTCCAGTAAACTAAAATTACACTAACAGAAATATGATAATGCATATAAAAAACTTGAAGTTGTTAATTGTAAACACATGTAGTATGTAACACCACTACGTACATTAAGTGCACTACATTTCTTCCGTCATGCATCCCTCTTACAGTAAATACATTACAGCATACTTGATTAAATGTGAGGACAGTGAAATTGTACACTTATTATCAATCTTACAATGTACTCAAGTCACTCGGGCAATCAGTACAGGACCTCGCTGGTTTATTTTGGCTTATATAGTAAGTTATATCAAGTTATGTAACTTAACAGCTCAGGTTAGCTAATAAAGTAGCATCAGAGTAAACATTTGTGCTTGCCTTTGAGTTGCGGGATGACCCTCTTGCTATCGCGCATCACTTTTGTTTTGATTGTAGCATCACATGTTTAACAAAGGGTCCCTTGACTGAAGCAAATGTGATATGCATCCATATGTTTGCTCTTTATCTCTTCTCTCAGACCAGACGCAAACTTTTCTCTACAGTTTATGACATACGCAGCACCCTTACGAAACAAAAATATATTGCAGTATATTGGAAAATATCATGTAATATATTAGGCAACATATTCCCATATATGGGATTTAACATTTATATTTTCCAATATATTGAAATATATGCATGAAACATACATGTATATATGATACAAAATATATTGCAATCAAGAACAAAAAGGGCACTATATTTTTTACATGTAATAGTTTGTCTTTATATGCTTTGATATATTGCAATATATGCATAGACCATACATGTATATATGCGACAAAATATATTGCAATCAAGAACAAAAAGGGCACTATATTTTTTACATGTAATAGTTTGTCTTTATATGCTTTGATATATTGCAATATATGCATAGACGATACATGTATATATGAGACTAAATATATTGCAATCAAGAACAAAAAGGGCACTATATTTTTTACATGTTATAGTTTGTCTTTATATGCTTTGATATATTGCAATATATGCATAAACCATACATGTATATATAAGACAAAATATATTGCAATCAAGAACAGAAAGGGCACTGTATTTTTTACATGTAATAGTTTGTCTTTATATGCTTTGATATATTGCAATATATGCATGAAACATACATTTATATATGATACAAAATATATTGCAATCAAGAACAAAAAGGGAACTATATATATATATATATATATATATATATATATATATATATATATATATATATATATTTATATATATATATGCGTAACAGACACCAGCAACAAGGAGGCTGATAGATAGGTCCTGACCTATGATCCTGACCCACACTCCTAATCAGTAGGTGGCGGTAATGCCACTAAAAGTTGTTTGCCAACTGCCAGTAAAACTCAAGAAGAAGAAGAAGAAGAAGAAGACTGATGTCAGCAGGCTCCAAGGAAACTTCAAGTTTTGAAAGGTATATAGTTTTCAGAGCTGGTGCTTTTCAGTTTTTATTGCATCTCTGAGAGATTTTTGTGAACAACTTGTTGTTCTGCTCCACAGATGCTGTTTTAAAACAGTTTCCTATAAGGCCAAGGAAGCTGATGTCAGAAAATCTATCAACAGTAGAATCTGCGAGCTAATGGCATTAAGACACCAGGTGAAGAGCTAAAGCATGGGTATGTAAGTGGTTTACATCAGTGAAGAACCAAGGTGGACTCCTAACCAGGATAATGGACTGTTCTTTTGGCAAATTTTTTTTTTTTTTTTTTTGCTTTTTCACGGTTCCCAAAACTTCTTGAAAGTTTGTTTATTATTTATTTGTTCATTATTGTCTGTGCATTTTGTTTATTGATATTGTCTTTATTGATATTGTCTTTATATTGTATAATGGCACTGCTGAAATTTTGAAATGGACACATTTATGTAATGTAATGTAAAGCCAATCACATTTCCTTTGACTGACCATATGCAAAACCTCTTGTGGTTTTAATAGGCCTATAGAGCTCTGAACCTCAAATTGGGTTTAGTATCTGTGCCTGATTAAAAGAAAATAAAGGTGGCTTTTGATAGATTACCCATCAGTCTGTGTTAATATGTGGTGTAAATCTTTGTATATTGCAGGTTGCATATTTAAGTATTTATATATTTTAGATGTTTCATGTACATATACTGTATATATCCCAAATATATTCATACATTGTATGTGCATGTTCTCATATATGTACACATATTGTGCATACATTTACAATAAATATGTACATATATTTCCATCTAATTTTAAATATATGCAAAATGTATTCCACAATATATCAAACACATATCTACATATATATTTCCATATAGTTGTACATATATTTGAAATATATTCTACCATATAGTAAACATACATGTGACACTATATCTGTACATATATTGTTAATACATGTTCCCATATATGCACATATATTTCACATATTTTCCATCTAATTTTACATATATGTAAAATGTATTCCACAAGATATCGAACACATATCTACATATATATTTCCATATAGTTGTACATATATTTGAAATATATTCTACCATATAGTAAACATACATGTGACACTATATCTGTACATATATTTTTAATACATATTCCCATATATGCACATATATTTCCCATCTTATTTTACATATATTTAAAATGTATTCCACAATATATCGAACCCATATCTACATATATTTCATGTATATTTCCATATAATTTTACATATATTTGAAATATATTCTACCATATAGTTAACATATATGTGAAACTATATCTCTACATATATTGTTAATACATTTTCGCATATAAATCAAAATACAATATTGCAGATATTTATAAATATAATATTGCATATATTTTTAAATATATAAACACATATATTATATCCATGTACAATATATTGAAAGTGGCAATAATTTGTATATTTTGCAATATACTGCAATATATTACACATATATATAATATATGTACCATCAATATATTATTCCATGTATTGCCAATGTATAATATATTGGAAAATGGAAAGTAAAATAATATATTGCAATATATTACAATATATTTCAAGTAATATATTGGTAAATATATTTTCCTTTCGTAAGGGCACGCAGATGTCCCGCTATGGTGGCTCAACGCAAGCCATTCAGCGTTTGACATCAAAGTACCGCGAGACCAGACTTCTCCATATGCATTTGATTCGCTCTCGCAGTACTTTGATTTCATACGGTTGCTCTGCGCAGCGCCAAATGAAGTCCCTCAGTTGTGTGTGTCCGTGTAACCTCGCGACCACAGATTCTATCCATCATCACCCTCTGACACTTTCGTCTCGTTTTTATTTGACGAATAAACAATGTAGCGAGTAACGTTAAGTGTCATTTCAAATGTAGTGGAGTAAAGAGTACAAATACCCAATCAAAAAGTAATTAAGTAGAGAGTAAAAGTTGCCTATATTTTTGATACTCAGTACAAGTACAAAGTAGCCCAAAAAATACTTAAGTACAGTAACGAAGTACATTTACTCAAGTACTTTACACCTCTGAAAGTCGAGGCACAAAAACGTCTAGCACTCCATTGCCAGAGTGTGTCTGCCACGAGTGGGGGAAAGGGGACATTGTTCAGCGCAAATGTAATTTCTTGTTGCTTTCTGAATGGTTGAGACATACGCCATACATTGTTTTATCAAAAATAAAACACACTAAAGGCATATGCATGAATACCATAATTCCATAGATTATGAAGATATGGTTTACTATGAAAACAACTTTCCCCAGTGGACAATTAATACATCTATCTATTTATTTATCTATCTATCTATATATCTCCTTAATTATCTATCTATCTGTCTATGTAATTGCATCTATATCTGCTCCGCCAGATGGACACATTGACGAGAATATAAGTTTTGTACATTATTTCGTTCTGTGAACTATATTCTTTATGAGGATGAATTGCACAACATGCCAATATTATTGCAGAACATATTTCACTTTTCTTTTAGCAAATATGTGTTCATTTGAATTTCTGTTGTAATTTTCGATTTCTTTATTTTTTTGTTTCACTGCTGATCGATCAAACGGGTGTTCGTGTAAGGCTGTTAATTATAAGACTTGCTTTGTGAAGTCTTCATGTTATTTATGAGAGGCAGTGTTGTCACTTTCACGTGTTTCTTCCATCTGCCGACAGTGTCGCCATTTCTCATTTCACCCGTTTTTGTGCGTACGCCTGGGTCAGAGCTTGCGTGACGTACAGCACATTTTCCCGTCAAGTTTGCTTTTTATAAATAACAACTATTGCGTAGAGAGTGGCGTACGCCTTCTTTTGTGCGTACGCAACGTTTATAAATGAGGCCCCAGAACTTGGAGAAAATCACTTTGACCTTGTTCACACTGTCAGTCAAATACGATTTTGGGGCATATCCGATTGGAATCCAATCACGTTTACAGTAGGCCAAAAACCACATCAAACCAATTTTTTCTAATCCGTTTCAGGTTACATTCAGAGGTGATTTGAAATAGAGGTCTTCATGGGTCTACTTAGATCCGAAAACCCAAGGTCCGATCCGAGACCCGATTGGGTTTAAAAGTTTCACTTGTGCCTCGGACACGGGTTGGGTATAATAATAGCGGCATTGGGTCTTGGGTAATTTAAAATTAATGTGTTTTTCCAATTGGACCCAAAGACCTGAACTCTCTCTTATGTGTGCGTCAATGTCCTTTTCAGATGTCTCCTCGTTTTGCCAACAGCGCTTGCAACATTGTGTGACTGGCGGTAGGTTAATTTTTGTTTAGAGACAGACATGTCAGTCAATTTTAAATGTAAATTTTTGCGGTTTCCTTGGTGTCGTCGTCAGATATGGAGCAGCTCGCCAAATTAGCTGCGAGACCAGCTGGGTTTCTTTCATTCTGACTGCTGTGTGCGGGGCTGAAGACTGCACACACGTCAGTGCCATTTACATTCGGATCCAGTCAGGTAAAACAAATTGCCACTGGTTCGGGGTGGACTTGGGTCTAATTTTCTCGGGTTTGTCTGGGGTCGGGTCTTTCTTTTAAAAAAAATATTTATGTACATCGGGTTCGGGTATAAAGTGTTTCGGGTCATTTCGGGTCGGGTACATTACTTTGGACCCGAGAAGACCTCTAACGTGTTTCTGAAAGGACTTCACTGAGGGAGAGAGAACAAAACGCGCATCATGTTTATTTTCTTAATTTTGCGAAAAGCACAACATGCTGTTTTTATTGGGAGTGGACAGAAAAAAACTAGACAATTTAACGTTTTAAATGATGTATAAATCATATCTGTATGTCCAAAATCAGCAGAGTTATCTAAGTCTCTTTGGGGAGTGATTGAAAAATAAAGAGTTTGCGGCGCCCGCGCCGCAGCTGACCCTAGAGTGTAAAAAATCCTTTTCCAATCGAATTTCCGAAAATCCATTTCCGGAAATCTGACTGCTCCGATCGCATTTGTGTAGCTTTCGGTTACGTCAGTCTGTTACATCACATAAAACGTGAACACGTCAGACGTCGAGCAGATTGTCGTGCCGGCGAGATGTTATTGACATAGAAAAAGTTGTGATACACAATATGGACAGTGAGTCTGTCAAATTGGATATGCACCAAAATCGGATTTGGACTGACAGGGTGAACAAGGTCTTAGTTACTTTTGCCCAGCGTTACCTTCGCCCAAGTATTTTTTTTACCAAAAATATGAACACAAAATAATTAAAATGAAATGGATGATATGTTGGTCGTGGGTGCATGTGACTCGTGAAACTGGTCTTGGTGAAATCTAAATTATTATTTTTTTATAATTTTTTTAGCCAAAATTCTAGTTTTGTGGTAAAAAATTATTGTTGCCAATAATTTTTGAATAAAAATCTGAAAATGTACTTTATCTAGTGGAATGACGCCTCAATATCTCTGATGACGTCTTTACTGACAATGAAGGCGAAATTGTCCCTATTGTCAGTGAACTACGGCTTTGTAGTAAATGCCGCTCCATCTGAAAGCAGGTGATGGCGATTTAATACTAATCAAGGAACTGGCTTTACTGACGAGATGCGCGTGACAACAGCTGTGTCCCAATTCAAAGGCTGCGACCTTCTAAGGACGTATTTTAAGACCGATTCCGTCACAGCAGCGTGACTTAAGGCCAGTAAGGCCGTCCCAATTCAAAGAATGCTTGGAATGAAGCCTCAAAATGCGTCCTCATTTCTCCGCGCTGTTAAGGATAGAATGAATGGATCCTTAACAGCCGAGGATATCCCAAGAGTCATTGCGCTTCTGCAATGGCTGCATATAATGGGTGGATATTCTAAAATAAACAATTCAAACCTTCATTAAATTTATCAGAAAATGTTTTTTCTTGTCACTGTTTTAGTATTATAAGTTATGTTTTGTGTTAATAATATTCTTTTTATGTTGCGTATATTTATAAGGTTGATTAATTTGGTATACTGTTGAATAGTTTAATATACATCAACGTGTCATATTTCTAAAATAAATTAATGATTTTTCTGATGTCATATTTATTTTAATAAGTCAGAAACGTGCAGGTGGGCGCGTGCAGCACGTGACGCTAATTATGGGTCCTCCGAAGGTTAGACCGTCTCATTTCAGTTCTCTTCGCGAACTTCTGAGGCTTCCACCTTGAAAGACCGAGTGCTCAGCCCTTGAATTGGGACACAGCTAACCACCAAGACCTCAGTCTTTTGACTGGCTAAACAATAACGTGCAATGGGCTTGATATATCAGGACACCTGTTCTAGTTATATCTACTGAACTGTATTATGTGGTAAGGACATTTTATTCCTGATTAAGTTGCTTGTTTAAATCCAGAATATTTTGTGAACCAGACAGTTGAATAAATACGAAAGCAGAAGCAGGCTTGTTACATATATATAAAAGTTGACAGCACAGTTCTTTAGTGTTATGCAGTAGGTCAACGGTCATCCAGCACTTATCATAAGGAAGAGAAGATTTATGTTGTAGCGAGATGTGTGTCCCTTATGAGCCGGGCCTCTTTTAGTTTATAAGTAACTGTGAACATGTGACAACGGAAACTGGACAAACACCATGGACATGAAGCATATTGTACCGTATGTATTGTAAAAAGTTACTGTATGTACTGTATTACGACATTGCGGTATTTCGTTTTTCTGCAATTGTTTTCTGCAGTTTTTCTGTATATTGCTATAGGAGACAAAATGGAAGACTTTACCAGATGACTTATAAAGCTGTTTGAGAGGATTTTACTTTTGCCTTGCATTTCTTGTATAGCTCTGGGATGATTACTTGAGTCAAGCGACCAGATTGTGTTATTAAAACTTCCTTATTTATTGTTACCACCATGTCTTTCATGAGGTGAAATGTTATTTAATCTGTGATTTCTCTCTGCCATTTGAAACCATTCTTGGTTAGTGTAACACTGGCAAAGGCACCCAAAACAGTTTTCCTTTGAAATGTAATCCTTTATTCTGCTACGTGACTCGCAGATGCACACACTGCAATGTTTATGCTGAAATGATATATTGTGCAGTCCTGTATGTATATAATGTGAATATTTTTGATAAGATGCAAAAGATGCTGCATTTGAATGCATAAAAAGATTATAGAAGATTTGAAGATAGTAAGATATATTTTTGTATGGTAGGCAGGGGTGGTTGTGTCTTGTTGTGTCTAGCTCTACAGTAAGAGTGAATTGAATGTTTCATCTGCACGTCCGCTTGCAGTGGGACGCCCTAAACACAATGGTGACCTTAATAGAAGAGCAAGCTGCAAGTTCATCCCAGCATTTGTGTCCTGCTGAGATGTTTTCCAGGCCACCTTGTATAAATTTCTACTCATTTTAAATTACATAACATTACAGAATAATTGCACCGAGGGGTGGGGAGGCAATATTTGTATCCTGTGGAAACTTTTTCCTGTGTAATTTATTAAAGGAATACACACGCCATTAGAGACATAAGCACTGTAAATCAAATGTCTTGTCATGTAAAAATATTCTTAGCTTTTACATGTGTTATATTTTTTGTAAAATGCCTACCTTTTGTGCCATTAAGTTAAAAATAGCTTTTAAAATAAGCATTATTGTCGGGGCCGATGGAGTAGTAGGCAGTGCTCGACATACAGTATGGTGCAGATGCGCTTTTTGCACCACAAGTTCGAATCTCGGTTCGAGGTTCTCGTACCACTCTCTCTCTCCATTCTGTAGTTCCTGTCCTTTCCTTAAATGCTCTCTGTCAAGGCAAAAATGCCCCCCCCCCCCAAAAAAAATATATTATTATTAGAAGCATCCATTTTGGGAAATTCTCCCTGGAAGTCTTCCATTCTGGGAAAAATATTTTTATTACATTATCACCTCGATTTTTGTGTAGGTGAAATGTGATCCATTTGTATTCTTATCTGCCAGGTTTAATGGGATTAACCTTGAAATGGCAGATATAACAATCAGTCCAAATGATCACAATGACAAGACTTAACATTGTGCTTAATCAGGTCATCCTACATGAATCACTTTCTAATTATAGCATACAACCTACGCATATACACATTGTAAAAAAATTCTGTGGAAATCACAGTATTACTAGCTGCCAGTAACTTGCTGTAGATTTTACATTTATGTTATTTACTGGCAACAGTTTGTTCAAAGTTCAATGAATATAAAAAAATCAGTCTTTATCTTTTATACAGTGCATGCATGCATTCAGCAGATACTTTTAATCAAAGCATCTTACAGTGCATTCAGGGTACACATGTTTTATTATTATGTTTGTGCCCTGGGAATTAGACCCACAATGCTGTACAAGTTGACCTATAAGAAGATAAATAGGCGTAAAGGTGAGCACTACATTTTTTGGAGCTGAGGCAGTGCTTGAGGAATAGGAACCCTGGACAGTCCACTGTAGATTGGAGAACTACTGTAACTGAGATTAAAAGAAAAGCATTGTGGGCGTTGCATGAAGCAGAATGTGATTTCCCTATCAGTCTTTCATCACACAGCCCCTTTAGCAATCAGAGGAAAATTTTCATCTAAACTTCTACTGTGAGTCTCCACAGAGACACATGTGCTGGTTATGAAACAAAATAGATCTGTGTCCTGAGAAATTGGTTGTGATTAAGACGAATACATAAATGGAGTTAAAATGGGGGTGTAAAAATCAGGATGCTGAAAAATACAAAATAAAGAAACCCATAAACTGCTGTTGACCTCAACACTTACATTAATAATGTAGCACAATATAGGATAGCCTTGTACTCCTCATTGCTTACTGTAATAAAAACTAAGTTTTAGAGAAAATATTATAAGGTGGGGTACTTGGGAATTTGACGATCATTAAAGTTGTGATATTATTGGTTCGTTTTATTGTACCCCATCTAGGCAGCATTGTTACAATTTGAATGATTATGAACAAAAACATTATTTTATTTTTAATGTAATATGATGGTGAATTGTGTGGAATAATATTGGAGATCATGGGAGTGGAAAAAGATTGGAGAGGCTTAGGGGCAGATTTACTAACAACTTGCGCCAGCGCAAACCATCATTTTAGCATCAAATAACACCTTTCAGGATTTACTAAAGACGTGCAGTGGATAATTAGAGCTGAAAAGATGTGGTCTAGTTATTTTGGCAAAATTTCTGGGAGGAGAATATTGAAATTATGACTGGTATTTGCGCCATTATTTAACGCAGAAGAAAAGCATATCTTATATTACTTCATGCTTGAAATGGCTGCAATTATTGCTAAAAAAGAGGCATCACAGAGAGCAGAGAACGCGTGATACAAGGCAGAGGATTGTTTTAATATGTAAGAGTTTATTTGAAG
Organism: Paramisgurnus dabryanus; assembly: GCF_030506205.2. NCBI lineage: Eukaryota > Metazoa > Chordata > Actinopteri > Cypriniformes > Cobitidae > Paramisgurnus > Paramisgurnus dabryanus. The sequence continues at coordinate 7,930,661 of NC_133345.1, read as the reverse complement.
AAACATATTATTCAAAAATATTGTTTGCCAAGCCGTGTTATTTTTATATGCTGAAGTAAATAAAATATGATAGATGTAGTTTCACTTTGCGTGAGAAAGCTTGTTACATGCGCAGATTCCTTCTCGCATGCACCTGGACTTAAAGGGACAATAAGTAGGATTTTAAGTGTTTTATTAATCAAAATCAATGTCTTTATTCATAAATATGTCCTTGTTGGTGTCAAATGACCTCTGCCAGTGATCTGACTTTTCTTTGTAAGCTTAGAATTTCTTCTCTTTACTTACATTGAACGGGTAAGTCCAAGGAGGCATCCATATCTTTCTGCCGTATTGATAATCTATAATAGCAGACAGGGACAAAAAGCACTTGCCTACCAACACGTTTCCACAACGTGTTTTCATTCAGAACACTTGAACCAGTTGCAACGGACAAGGAGATCAGCGATTACATAACGGCTACCGTAGTTGCAACACGCATTTGGAAAGGGGAGGAGCTGGTAAGCACTGTTCGTTTGAATGCAAAATACAATTCCACCACTAGATGGGGGTAGATCCTACTGATTGCCCCTTTAATGTGATGTGAGTCTGTGAGAAGGTCTGTGATGTAAGTCTGTGAGCAGGTCTGTGATGTGAGTGTGTGAGCAGGTCTGTGATGTAAGTGTAAGTCTGTGAGCAGGTCTGTGATGTGAGTCTGTGAGCAGGTCTGGGATGTGAGTCTGTGAGCAGGTCTGTGATGTGAGTCTGTAAGCAGGTCTGTGATGTGAGTCTGTGAGCAGGTCTGTGATGTAAGTGTAAGTCTGTGAGCAGGTCTGTGATGTAAGTGTAAGTCTGTGAGCAGGTCTGTGATGTGAGTCTGTGAGCAGGTCTGGGATGTGAGTCTGTGAGCAGGTCTGTGATGTGAGTCTGTAAGCAGGTCTGTGATGTGAGTCTGTGAGCAGGTCTGTGATGTAAGTGTAAGTCTGTGAGCAGGTCTGTGATGTGAGTCTGTGAGCAGGTCTGTGATGTAAGTGTAACCCCGGATTTCCACCGACTGCGGAACGGCTGCAGATCAGCTCCGCTGCGTTACGTCTCCGCACTCTGCCGTCCGTCAATACCCACCAGTTCCGTTTTTGTTGCAGAGCGGCTGCGTGCTGAAGTGACGAGGACTCATGAGGTCTCGCAAATTCACGTGATGATCGCGCGATACCTAGTCTCTCTGCCCATTATGCCGTTGAATTATGACGTTTTTACAAAACAGCCCAGATCACAACACGAGATCTCGCGTAGACAGAGCAGTACATCAAATCCATCCAAAATTCAAAAAATAAGAAGGCTGCTAAAACATTTATATATGATCTATCTTTAATGTATTTATTTGAAACTCCCCCTGGCTCTGTTCTTGTCTATTATTTGTTGTTTCTGTATTAATGACTTTATTTGTGTGTGTTTGTAATGTTTGTATTGCAAAGATTTAATAAAAAAAACACGAGTTCTCGTGAATTCAGGTATGATCACGCGATAAAGTCATGGCTCCGCCCTGCGGAGCTGTCCGGCATCCGTCAAAAATAGAAGCTCTGCGTATTTGTGCCGGAGGGCTGCGGATGGCCGGAGCTGTGACGGATTCGGAGCGCAGTCAGTGGAAATACACACATTGACTTGAATGGAAACCGATTGACTCCGCCGCCGTTCCGCAACGGATCCGCAGCCGTTCCGCAGTCGGTGGAAATCCGGGGTAAGTCTGTGAGCAGGTCTGTGATGTGAGTCTGTGAGCAGGTCTGTGATGTGAGTCTGTGAGCAGGTCTGTGATGTGAGTCTGTGAGCAGGTCTGTGATGTGAGTCTGTGAGCAGGTCTGTGATGTGAGTCTGTGAGCAGGTCTGTAATGTGAGTCTGTAAGCAGGTCTGTGATGTGAGTCTGTGAGCAGGTCTGTGATGTAAGTGTAAGTCTGTGAGCAGGTCTGTGATGTGAGTCTGTGAGCAGGTCTGTGATGTGAGTCTGTAAGCAGGTCTGTGATGTGAGTCTGTGAGCAGGTCTGTGATGTAAGTGTAAGTCTGTGAGCAGGTCTGTGATGTGAGTCTGTGAGCAGGTCTGTGATGTGAGTCTGTGAGCAGGTCTGTGATGTAAGTGTAAGTCTGTGAGCAGGTCTGTGATGTGAGTCTGTTAGCAGTAGGGTTGCCAACCGTTCCGTATAATACGGAATCGTCCCGTATTTGACACATAAAATTCTTGTTCCGTATTGAACTGATACAGAACGCAGTTTGTTCCGTATTTTATGAAAATTAATTCAGTGCAAATACATGACAGACACATAGCTTATAATGTCAGCCATGAACGAAGACCGTGTCATTTGTATAAGAAAACCCTGACGGTGCGGTAATTTCTCCCTCTGTTTGTTTATGATCTGCGTAGCGTTTTTAACATCTTGCAGCCCCATCAGAGAATGCTCATTGGTCGTTTCAGTCATTGTGATGTCACGTATCATAGCAACGATGACGACAAGTGACAAAAGCGGGAAATGTAAAAATGACTGCATCCGAGCAGCCGGCGAAAAAGAAACGAGCACAAAAATATAGGATTGAATGGGAAAATGACTACCCGTGGCTGGAATGCGTGAGGGACAATGAATACAAGGCCAATTGTACCATATGCCGTCGTGTTTTTTCAGTTTGTCACGGCGGAGTGTGTGATATAAAGCAGCACGCATGAGGAGATAATCACAAGAGGCTGCGGGCACAGGATGGAGCAATGTCAAGGTTCATTGTCCGTCAGTCGTCTCCAGAGGCTCATATGTAATTATGTGGATTTTTAAAACTCAAATATAGTTGATAAGAAAGTGATTATATTAAAATAGATAGTACAGATTTAGCCAAACAATCCACATATATATCTCTCCAGTGCTCTCCCTCTGTTCCTGTGTTCCGCTCCCTCCCGTCTCATAATTTGTCAATCATTTCTGATGGGTTTCTTATTAAATAATTATGGAGTTAGATAGCTCAAGGTTTAAAAAGGGGTGGGGTCTTTGAAGAGGGCGTATTATAAACTTAAATTAAAACCATGGTTCATTGTTGGCAAAATGATCATGATAGCCTTTATATTTCACATCTATGTGGTTCAGTCTTGTATACTTATTAGGCATACTTTGCTATTCATTAAATATTTAGGCCTAAGAAGTTGTATAAAATATATTTATCTAAATGTATTAATTAGTTTCCACTATTTTAGTCTTCATTTCAGGTTTTTTTTTTTTTTTCAAAATTATCTTCTGTGGGGGCATGTCACCAGACCCAGGCAACCCAGGCAACTCCCCCCCCCTCCCCCGTTCCTTATTTCCATTTCAGAAAGTTGGCAACCCTAGTTAGCAGGTCTGTGATGTGAGTCTGTGAGCAGGTCTGTGATGTAAGTGTAACTCTGTGAGCAGGTCTGTGATGTGAGTCTGTGAGCAGGTCTGTGATGTAACTCTGTGAGCAGGTCTGTGATGTGAGTCTGTGAGCAGGTCTGTGATGTAAGTGTAAGTCTGTGACCAGGTCTGTGATGTGAGTCTGTGAGCAGGTCTGTGATGTGAGTGTGTGAGCAGGTCTGTGATGTGAGTCTGTGAGCAGGTCTGTGATGTAAGTGTAAGTCTGTGAGCAGGTCTGTGATGTGAGTCTGTGAGCAGGTCTATGATGTGAGTGTGTGAGCAGGTCTGTGATGTAAGTGTAAGTCTGTGACCAGGTCTGTGATGTGAGTCTTTGAGGCGGTCTGTGATGTGAGTCTGTGAGCAGGTCTGTGATGTGAGGTGGAGTGTTATTCTTTAAAAAGTACTCTTGATATATCGCAGTCCTCATAAGTATTACCTCTTCTTCCCTTTCACTGTAAATGATTTGTATAGATTTATGTAAACTGTTGGCTGCTTGTTAAGCTTGTAATATTTAACTGCATTTAACTTACATTTAAATGCTGTCAGCACTTTGGCTTATGAGTCTTGCATTGGCCCTTTACAGCAGAACTTCATATTGCATTTTTACTGGCTGCATAAAAACAAATGACTCTTAAACAATATAAACAAGCAACTTTTTAAAATCTGTTTATTTAATCAGTTGGTTTAAGAGATTCACTATGGGCCAGTTTCCTGGACAGGGTTTATCCTAGTCCCAGGCTAAAATGCATGTTTGAGCTGCCTTAAAGGCGCTCTAAGCGAATTGACGCGTTTTAGACCATAAAACATTTTTTGTTACATACCGGAAACATCTCCTCACTATCTGCTTGCTGCCTGTCCGCTGATCAAACTGTAAGACAGCCCAGGCTTCACAAACGGCAATATCAACACAGTGGCCAAACCTAGCACCACAAAACAAAACAAAGTATTCCAGCCAATAAACAACAAAAAGGATTTGGGGGTGGGGGTTGGGCGCGTTCATGAAAGCACGGAAGGGAGGGGGAGGAGTTAGCTACGCTCTGTCTGTTTGAAAACAGTTCAAACGTCAACAATAACTAACGTCTCGCAGATTCGCTTAGAGAGCCTTTAATTTTTTAAAACTGATATATGTATCTTAACAGAAGCACACCAGTATTGTTTTTGTAAGGTGTTTGTAAAAACTACTTCAATGTCCTAATATAACTAAGGCCTAGTCCTGGATTAATTCAAAACCATGTCCTGGAAACCGCGCCAGTATCTATTAAATCAGTCTAATGAATTACTTAATCTTGTTGTATGGTTAATCAATTAATAAAATCTGACTCGATTGCTGACTAGATATTTTTGACAGTGTGTGGTAGAAACTCATTTAAAAATGTAAAAGTTGTTGTAATTAATGGTATTAAATAGATGTAGATCAATATGGGTTTTTCTTTGACTGATGCCAATATTTAGAAAGCAGGGCAGTTGATGGCCTATATATGATGCCATGTTTGGCTGATATTTTTGCCCGATTTTCATTTTCCCCTTCATCTTAACGCACGTGCGTCCAATCAAACCGTCTATATCGGACCCACAGACACATTTAATAAGGAAAGTTAACGTGCACGTTTTAGTCAGAAGTTTAGCTTATTGCATGTGTTTCTACTTTCACATTTCACTTGTTTCACATTTCACTTGTTGCACATAATATAAGCATCAATTCTAGTATGCTACAATGTAAATACACTTAAAAATTGGTTACAATAAAATATGTTCTGTATTTTATGCTTTATATGAAGTGCAAACATTTGCGTGAGGCAAAGCAGTTTGCTTAATGTTTTAGCTATTAACTATATAGACCAGTTCAAATGATGTAAACAACACTGGTCCAGAAACACTTCCTGTTACAGTTTGTTACAGTTATTTTTTTATTTTACATATATTATTATCTTTAAGATGTTTGTTTAACTTCAGTTAATTCAGGTTTATATGTTCTGTTGGTTTATTTTATCCCAACGTTTATCTAGTGTTAAAAAACGGAAACAGGAAGTGCTTCTGGACTAGTGTTGTTTACATCTTTTGAACTGGTCTATACAAATAAAATAATTGGATACTATTGATTTATATACTTAATTTTCTTACACTAACCCAGACCCTTAGCATATGACACATGACTTATTCCACAGTATGAAGTGAGGTCAAGTGGGATGAGGCATGTCTTCTGTAGAAAACACAAGACAACAGGTCAAGGACATTGTACTCAGCTGCTCAATGACCTGTCACTGTGAAGAGCGCAATCCCTTTGACAGATCATTCAGCAGTCAAAGTGTGGGGAAGATGAAACCTGCGGCTCTGTCAAGATGAGCATCATAGGCACAGTCTTATCATTCTTACACAAAAACTAAATGCCAGCAGTACACTGCCTGTTTCACTGCCTTACACTGTTCAGAAACAGTGAGATCCTACTCTCTAAAGACTCTTATCTTCGTATCCCTATTCTGCGAATATGTCTGGTTTATAATCTGTGGAACATAAGATAAGAACATGCTGTAATAATAAGCTCAATAATTTTAGCTGACTTACTACAGCACCTTTTGTTGCTTGCACATACTGTGTGTAACAAAGTTCTGAACATTTGGTCTTCACTTACCTCACTGTAAAAGAGTTCAATCTTAAATAAAGAATAGCACTTCTTTACATACCCAGATGGCCCTGCTTACTTACAAAGCAAAACAGCACTGCATTATTAAAAAGATTTTAATAATTATTATTCAACAGTTCTTTCGAATCTGATTGGATAATAAAGATATTCTACTAGTATCGTCAGGGTAACCGCTTCACCATTTCTCATCGTTTACTGTATGTACCATTCTGCCACTGGTGCTTTGAGAATAAATGAGGAAGGCGTGAACCAGCCGTACATTCACTCACATATCTTTGACTGGAAAAAGCTGCCAACAGAGCGGATGGTCATACTCTCACACATTTAGTTGGTTAAGATTGTGTCTCATTAAAATACACTTGGCGAATAGTGCAATGAAAACATACATTTTCTGGAGGCACCATCCTAAAGTGCCCTTGTAAGGGAGCAAAAATGCATCTTGAAATTACCTCACTACATCAGGACACTTGATGACTTATTTTCCGTTTACGTCAGTATTAAAACACAAGAGGACACCATAAGCATCACGCAGAAACATCATCTCTCTGACGATTTTTTAAAAACTGGTTAAAGTACAATATAAAAACACTTGATTATTTTGTTTTATGTAGCACTGACCAGTCCATTAAAAAGACACTCTAGTACAGGGTTAAGATTAAATAAAATATCTATTTTGTTTAAGTTATAGAAAATTACTTTTTACCTCCTCCAAAACAATAATAACCAATGAGAGATTTAATATGAATAAAATAAACAAATAATAAAGGTCACGTTCTTCCTGATCACATTTTTTTAACTTTAGTTAGAGTGTAATGTTGCTGTTAGAGAATAAATAATAAACTACACAATCAGAACTCGTTGCGTTTTTCTGATAAATACCACATTTTTTTACACGTGAAACATGAACACGTTATATTGCGCACTGTAAACGCAATCAAAGCTTCAAAAAAACAGAAAGAACGGGACCTTTAAGTATCACACTCCTACTCGAGCAATATTGCTTAATTATATTATAATGGTTATAGGGGCGCCAGTGGCTCAGTGGTTCATGTAGGTTGTCTACACACCGGAAGGTTTGTGGTTCAATCCCTGGCTCTACCTGACCTAATGTCGAGGTGTCCTAAGCAAGACACTTAACCCCAGCTGCTCCCGACGAGCTGGATGGCGCCTTGCATGGCTGACACCGCCGTGGGTGTATGAATGGGCGAATGTGAGGCAAATTGTAAAGTGCTTTGAATGGCCATTGGTCTATGAAAGCGCTATATAAATGCAGTCCATTTAATAATATTACATAGTTACATCGCAGAACTAAACATTTGGAGGCATGAATAGGGAAGCTGGTTGCATTGTTGCTTCTGTTGTAAATGGATTTCTGTAAAGTTTTAAAACCACAGTTAATTTATTCTGGATCTGCATACAGCTTCGCTGGAAACAGTCATCAGCTCTGTAATTTAAACTGGTTTTAAAATAGATCACATATGTAGTAACAGTGCTTGCTATACCTCTGATTCACAGACACACTGTACGAATGAGAGCTGTGCAGGTCGTTGTGCATGCATTATGCATTCTGTTAATGAGTGTTGCAGTGAGTGTCTGATCTGACACAGTGACACAGCTTTCATTTCAAAGTAACCTGATCCTGTCATCCGCTGTCAACAGAACAGTTCCCCTGCAACCTGTGCCTGAATCTGAAACATGATCTGATCTGCACAGCAGCTTCCTGAGCAGAAAAGTGTAGAATGATATCATTATACAACATAATACATTCACCTGTGCTTTGCACAGAAGAGCTCCCTGATGATATAGATTTTTTTTAAAGAACATGAATAAACAGATATCAGTTTCAGGTGTATATATAGGCCTCAAAAGCACAAATATTGGATGCCAACTGGATTATATTTGTGTTTTTGTGTACCGGGTCAGGGTGCTTGGCCCGAGCACTCTTTATATGACTGTTTGTTCAAGTCAGGCCTTTGTTTGCACAGCATCTGGATCTTTATCGCTTTCTGATTTACTTTAGCTAAACAGTACAGCATGTAGTGCAAACTCATTTTAATGGTGATGTGAAAGGTAAACAACTGTAATGATTTATAGTAAAGGCTTAAAATCTGCTTCTTGCTTTTGTCGCTTTATGATAAACACAATGTAGCTTTATAGCGTATTTTTAAAATACAATACTTCAAGGGGACATTTCAAAAGACTTTTTTAAGATGTCAAATAGTGTTTTCAAAATATGTGTTTGTTGCATCATGTGAACCATGTGAATCACATGTTTTGTCAAAATAAGTGCCTGTTGCACACGCGTCAAATCTGTTTATGATAAAAGAGACGCTCACGTTCACAAAATACACGCAAGACACTCCCTTAACAGTAAACTCTGATTACGCATGAGATTATGAGAGTATCTGGCAAACACGAGCGTCTCTTTTATAATAAACCCTTTAGACGCGTCTGCAGCAGGCATGTATTTTGACAAGACACGTGATGCACATAGGATCGCTCGACGTGCAGACATTCAACTTCGCATCAAGCGCCCTCGATAATAGAAGTCACTGGCCGCCAGTGGTTTGCATAGAATGGTTATCAAAACTAAGTTACTGGGATGATCTTTTTCACATTTTCTAAGTTGATAGTATACAAGCACTGGGGACCCAATTATAGCACTTAAACATGGAAAAGATCAGATTTTCATCTGAATCCATTTAAATAGTCAGAAACAGCATATGTTATGTTTTGGTGCTGGTTTGCTAGTCCAGTGGTTCCCAAACTTTTTCAGCGTGCGGCCCCCCTTGTGTACGGTGCATTCCTTTGCGGCCCCCCAAAGAAAATGTGTGACAAAAAACTGTTCTAAAACTCAACATTTTAATAAAAAAACATTAAATTATACAAAAGTAGTGCTTTTGGTTAGTAGCCTTATTTTTTTAGGTTTAATTACACAGAATTCATGATAAATTAATGTATTTCATAAAATGTCATAAAACTGGGGCCCCCCGGCACCATCTCGCGGCCTCCCTTGGGGCCCCGGCCTCCAGTTTGAAAACCACTGTACTAGTGAACACCAGCTAAACCAGCACCAGCATTAGCACCAGCTAAACCAGCACCAAACCAGCATTAGCACCAGCATCCCATGCTGGTCATACCAACAAGACCAGCATATGTTGTGTTTTGGTGCTGGTATGCTGGTGACCACCAGCTAAACCAGCATCAAACCACCATAGACCAGCATAATTCCCATGCTGGTTTGATGCTGTTTTTTTCAGCAGGGCTGGTCAAGACTGTCTTCCGAAAACATAGTAACTTGTCGCACATTCGTCATTTGAACCGTGTTGGTTCAACAACATTGTTGATGATGTCCCGTGGGAGGTGGAGTACTAATTAATATGTTAAAATCGATTTAATATCAGGTTATTGTTGTAAATAACGTACATTGTATCAAAAGTCTGATTTTGTTACCGTGATTTAGTCCTCCAGTGCTTTATTCAAAATCTCCCTCTTAAGTAACTCCTCCCAGGAATTCCCCAGGGTCTTAAAGCTTGTGGGGTGCACGCATGCGCACTTTTCAAAAACAGCAATTTAATTCTGTTTACAAACTAAAAGACATATAATGGACTTTGTATTTATTTAGAATGATGAATATAGAATGCACTGCATGTTGCTTGGTTATTTTGTCCACAAGCATGATCAATGGAAACACCCGAATCCTTGAACTATGCTAAAACAACGGACTTTGCAACCATAGTTGGCTAACGATGCTTTGGAAAACGCACCCCAGATCAGAACATAGTTTCAGAATGTATTTTCACATTCATCTGATAATTATATATGTGTGCACACTATCACCATCATTGTGCTTAGTTTTTATGTTGCGGATTCATCTGTGTGCCTGAGTGATTCACCTTCCTGTGGCTTGTGTTTAATTGTCTTGTATATGTGCATGCGTGAGGCTATATGCATTTTTAACAATGCCTTTGTGTTCAAGCAATTTGCAACTTTACTGGTGTCCTAGTTACCAGGCATCCTATCACCTTACTCTACACTATAGGCTGCTCCAGCTGTATTTGCCAGAAGACTGAGATGCAAAGCCTTGTGGGAACAGCGGCTTCAGGAACCTGACCAAAGTATACATGACTCACAATCCGTTTTAAAGCTCATTACCTGAGAGTCAAGAATGGTCAAGAAGTTCAACACAGCTTTCAGAGATGTTTCCCAACAGACCTGCTGAAGGTCATTTCTATAGTCTGAGTGTTTGAGGTGGTGTTCATGAAACTGCAGTGAAGCCTGGAGTACTGTTACATCGATAGCCACCTCTTATGCATGTTTCATCAGCTGGGAGGAGAACAGAGCCTTCCTTTGTTATCTAATACATCCAATCCACTGTCTAAGTGCTGACCGTAGGCCTCCTCTACCCTGCCTAACATTTTCGCATTTTTTTTCCCACCTCCACCAAGTTATTTCCCTGTACTATCATCCAAACACTGACAGGTGTTCTTTATCAGACTCCTACAAGACAGAAGAGCTTCAGATTCTACACCGATTATCAAGAAAGGCTTGATAACTTTTACAGGACTGGATGTTCACCTTTTTTCATTTTGGGTTTATTTTTACATCGCCATTGAAAAAAAGACTTTCACAGCCTCGTAGACGCCACTGATCATCCTAACACCTCCACTTCCTCTTGACCATCTGACCCGGACAGCTTGACAGTTTGCCTCTCACATATCGCCTCTTTTTCGTTCTGAGCCGAGGCTCATTTTAACTTCTTAACGGTGATCACAGCGGCAGGGGCAGTGAGCTCGGAGCATGACCGACACCCTTCGGCCACCGTCTTTCCAGGTGCACGTCCCCCGGGACGAGCCCAGTTACGGAGAGGAGGAGGAAGGCGGGAGCGGAGGAGGACATGACAGTCTCGTCTGGTCCAGCTCTTCCACCCCTACCCTGCGGCGCCGGCGTTTTAAAATGAAACGAATGAAAAAGCTGCCCAGCGAGCGTGAGAGGCTTGAGAACGGGCTATTGAGGCACCCTAGCTCACGCTCTGCTTCCAAAGAATACCTTCAGCTTCCCTCCATCGAGATCACGCCGTCCAGCGACGAGGACGCGGTCTGGTCAAATAGCTCCACCCCGAGCGCCTCACCTCGTCGCAAACGCTTCCTGCTACGGAAGTGGCTAAAGGTGCGAGAGAAGAAGGAGCAAGTCAGTGAAAGCAGGTTGGTGGATATGCAGTAATATACACTCTTAAAAATTAAGGTTCTTTGACTGTCTGTATAGTTCTGTAAAGAACCTTTAACATCCACAAAACCTCTGTTGGACAATAATAGTGCTTTGTAGTGGAAAGTTCTTTTTAGTTATAAAAAGGTGAAGACTGAAAAGTACCAAATATATTTAGTCTGTGACATTGCTGTGAAGACTTCTTTATATCACCTGTATTTCTAGGGATCAATGGGCAGTAGGCTGCACCTCCCAAATTGTTAATTGAGTGCACTGTAAAAAATACAGGAAATATGAAAACAACTTTAAAAACTGTAACAAAAAATGTACAGCAAAGTTTTGTAAATTTTGCACTTTGGTAAACTTTACAATTCTTATAAAGTTCAACAATTAAGTTCCATAAATTTGTTTGTACTTAGTAACATACAGCTAACCACCATAACACAGGTGGTCAAATAGACGGTTACATGCTGATTCACAGTTTATAACTTGGACCAATATTGGTAGCAATATTCAGTTTTGAATGTAATATGCATTATGGGAATGCAATTTGTAAAATTGCAATGCATTTCTGTATTTAAATTTACATTTCTATTTCCATACAGTATGTGCAATGTTTGGTGCAGAATGAAAATGTACTTTTGCCATTTCCCACACTAGTTTTGATATGTGATTTAAATACAGTTTTTAATGCTTTGCGTTTGCGGCGGTTTCCCAGACAGGGCTTATCCTAGTCCCAGACTAAAATGAACATTTGAGCTGTCTTCATTTTAAAACATCTTGCACTGATATATCTTAACATATATTATACCATTGTTTTGTCTCGAGATGCACACCGGTACTGTTTTTTGTCCTAATACAAATAAGGCCTAGTCCTGGATTAATCTAAACCCCGGAGAGGAATTAGACTAGTCCTAGACTAAAATAAATGTTGAAGCTCAAAACAACTTTCCCTGGCATATCTTGAAATACATCAGTGCTCTTAGTTTTTCCTCAAAATGCACACAAGTAATGTTTATATTTCTAAATATAAACTAGTTATATTTCCTAAGGTTTAAGATAATTTCCTGGTTTAAGCTAATCCCTGTCCAGGAAACCACCCCTATAAGTCACCTGTTATAAGTTTCCTGAACAACGACATAACTCGCTGCTAAATTAGTATAATGCATAGTTGCAGAAACCAACTAGGTAGTCATGACTGTTTCCCGAAAACATAGTAATTTGTCGCACATCCGTCATTTGAACCATGCAGGGGTGCGTTTCCCGAAAGCATCGTTAGCCAACTACTGTCGTAAATTTCGTCGTTACTGACAAAGCTCAACGATTTGGTGTTTCCCGAAATGAACATTCGCAAGCTGCATCGCAAACTTGTGTGGTTTGAAAGACAGCTCTTTACCTGTCGTTAGAAGCATCGTTCCTTGTTATTATAATATGTAGCCTTACGTTGATCATGCTTTTGAACAAAATAAGCAAAAAAACAGGTAGTACATGCTATATCCATAATTCTAAATATATAAACATTTTATTTTACGTCTTTGAGTTTGTAAAAAGAATTAAAGTGCTGCATTTGAAAACTGCGCATGTGCACAGTCGTACGAGTTTTAAGACTTTTTTATTTTTTTATTATTAACTTGCAATCACATTACAGCAATACTCATAACAACATAAAAAATAGAAATTATAATCAGACAATACAAACACACAAATAAAAAGTAAAAAACATACAAATTAATTATAAAGAAAAGAAAATAAGGGCATGAGATCATCATACAAATAACGTAAAAGCTTCACATAAGGACCTAGTGCGTTTTGCTTTATTATTTTTCAATCCAAGAATTAACTCTACATAATGTTTCATATCTATCTGAAATAACAAAAAGTTAGGTTTTCCTTTAGCCCATTTTTGTTTATGTATATGGTATTTTCCCATAATCAATAAAAGATTAACAACAAAAGTTTCATTTGGTGGCAATTTTTCTCTATTAAAATAAAAAAATCTTTCTCAAAAAAGTAAACTTTTATACCAAAACACTTATAAAGGAGGCCTTCCAATTCTATCCAAAACATTTAGCTATATATACAATTGAAAAAGTATGAGTTTTAAGACCCTGGGGAATCTCTGGGAGTAGTGACGTAAGATGGAACTTGCGCATGAATTGTATATCTTGAAAATAAACAACAGATAACTAAGTCACGTTAACGAAATATGTCTTCCGATGCAATGTTATTTACAGCAATAATCTGACATTAAATCAATTTGCATAGATTAATTAGTACTTCACCTCCCATGTGACATCATCAACTATGTTGTTAAACCAACATGGTTCAAACGACGATTGTGCGACAAAGTTACTATGCTTTCGTGAAACAAGGTAGTTCGTTTCTCCAACTATGCATCATACTATGGTGGTTCAGCAGCAAGTTATGTCATTGTTCGGGAAACGCACCCCTGGTTCACTAATATAGTTGATGATGTCACGTAGGAGATGGAGTACTACGTAATATGTTCAGGGGTGCGTTTCCCAAAAGCATCGTTAGCCAACTACTGTCGTAAGTTTTGTCGTTTTGAGTTATGTTTTTTGGGAAATGCCTGGAACGCTAGTTTCAGGAAACACCTAAACCGTAGAACTATGCTGTAACGACAAAACTTGTGACCATAGTTTGCTAATGATTCTTCTGGGAAACGAACCCCTGATTAGTTTTACATGAACAAGCTAAAACTGTAGCAAATTGATCATTAAGCAAAGTTGCATAAATTAATTATAATTACAGAACAATTTGTATCATTGCACACAGTCTTTAACAGCATGAACTAACAGTGATTACTCAACTAGTGTCTGAATGACAACAGTGAAAGATGAGAGACTCAGAGCAGTAGAGATATAGGCTCATCTGTGGCTCACCTGTCATTTACTGAGAATAATTTGTGGTTGACAATTGAAAAGCCATGAAAACGGATACAGAAGCTGCTGTGATCATTTTTGTTTACCAAAGCTGATTTGCATAATTTCACCTCAGCTCCCCTGTGTGAGATGTGTGGTTAAATTGATGATTAAAAGGTAAATTCTGGGAGGGGTGTAACTCAGTTTAACATTGTGTCCTTTGGCTTTGGCTCATTACTTGCATGTTTTGTGGAATGAAATTGGGAATGCTGAATAGAAACTACTGTAGCTATATAAATCTTTTTACATGAGAGACCTCAATGTAGTTTTATGGCTAAAACGGAATTTTGGTCCATATAAAAAAAGTAAGAGGAAACAATATTGGATTAAGAAGCCTATAATAATAATAATAATTCGTTACATTTATATAGCGCTTTTCTCAGTGCTCAAAGCGCTCAAAGCGCCTATGTTGTCTATGTGATAAGGATCGAAAGCAGGATTTCTCACCAAGACAAAAAGATTAAAAATGTGAAAAAGAAAGTGCTTTACTATACTGCACTGTAAGTATGTTTTTATGTTTACGCATATTTGAAAAGCATATGACAGGTTTTTTATTTAATGAACATTTATTGTTACTGATTATTAAATATTTTACGTTTTTAGTTTTTATTATTTTAAAGGTCTAATCAATGGCACTATATACAGTATATATATATATATATATATATATATATATATATCAATATCAATATATATTTATCAATATATGAAGAGTTTGGTTCCAAAATGCAATAAATCCATTTTGACAAATTTTCGGTAAAAACGTTTTTTCTATACCAAGAAAGTATCAAGATGAAAACCACTATTTTCTGTTACAAACTTTCACATAGCATCTTTAGGTTATAAAAACATTAAAAATTCAAATCCATAACTTGATTTTCAAAGATTTATTATAAAAACGAATTCTTTTTTCCACAAAATGCAATAAATCCATGACAGTTTTTTTTTCAAAATGCTACACATCTATTCAATCAAATGTGCATTCATCTTTGCCTTGTTATATTCATTTAGTTGAACAGTTGTACAAACTGATAAAAAAAATTAACATTAATGGCATTAATAAAAATACTTTGCCATATTAAGAACACTGTCATTGCTGCGGTTATACTTGACATCGTCGCTTAGAATTTTTCACAGCGATCAGCTGTAAAATGTTTTGGTCCTGCTCGATTTTCGTTGACTTTGAGTAAAATAATGGAACGTTTTTCATAAGATCTCCTGGGGTCAATGTGTTAGCACCAGAGAAGCTTGGTGCTGTCGGAAGAACAAGCGACCGTCTCCCGAGTAAATTATAAGATGTTGATGGCTTACGTTTCTTTCCCGCCACAGAAAAACATCACAGGTTTATCAATGCAATTAAAGTATTATTTTGTTTTGTTTGTTGATCACGAAGTACAAAGTAGATGAGGAAAACTAGGACTCCGTGTACTCAGCGATTGTTTGTTTGTGTGAATGGTGCGCTGTAATTTCTGGAGCGGATTTATTGCGTTCTGTAAAAAAGGAGGAGTGGCGTTTATAGCATTTTGAGAAAAAAGGGAGAAAAGATGACAGAATAACACGGCAGATATTGGATTTTGCGTAAAATTAAGAATTTACTTTTAAATACTGACCTGATATCATACTGATTTTGGCAGTAACTTATTTTTTTTTAAATGGTGTTTATCGCGTTTTGGAACCAAACTCTTCATATATATCAATATATCAATATATCAATATATATATATATATATATATATATATATATATATATATATATATATACATTTTTTGGGGGGCATTGCTTATATTTTTTAACAATTAAAGACAAAGTTTGTTAATCAATGGCATATTACTTTCATTGTAGGACTTGTTGGATTAGCCATAAGGCCACTAGACAAACCATTACAGTACAGTTAAATATTACCTATATTGCGTGTATGACTGATCAAAGATTTTTTAGTAGTCAGCATCATGCTCACTGACCTTTAAATTGTTCAACTTTCAGACTAAATATAGAATATAGACCATTTTAAAAGACGTAAACAACACTGTTCCAGAAACACTTCCTGTTTTAGTTTGTGACATTTTTCACATATATCATTGTCTTGAAGATGTTTGTTTAACTTTTTGATTCGGTTATATATGTTCTGTTAGTTTAATTTTATCCCAACATTTATCGTGTTGAAAAACTGAAACAGGAAGTGTTTCTGGACCAGTGTTGTTTACATCTTTTGAAATGGTCTATAACAGGTCTATGGTCTATAACTAAAACATTCAGCTTTTGTTAGGAGTCACTGTTTTGATGATTTAATGATATGTGCATCATTTAAAGCCACAATATATAAGATTTTTGTAATAAAATATACAAAAACCACTTGCACAATGTGGTATATTTGATGTGGTTGTGTACTTACATTATCCAAAAGTTCCAAAGGATTGGCAATTAAGAAATGTATATTTTAAATAATGGCTCATGCCTTGAAATCGTCACCCTTTGACTTAAAAACTTTAAGTGAAGTTTACTTAAATAAAAATGTTGTTCTAATAACAATTTTAAGTTGAATAGACTTAGACTGTGTTTTAATTTCTTCCAATATTCCTGCACTCTTAACAGGATTAGCTGACATTACTAGACATATTGTGAGGAAACCCCTTGCATATAACTTTAGTTTTTATCACCTTATATTACTTTTGATGTTATAAATGGTATTATAACACAAAAATAATGACTGACTTTAAATCAATTTTTGAAAAAAGGGTTTATGTACGGAAACACTGATCACCTGAACGGTGACTTCACAAAATTATAATTTACAACAAAACAACATCAATAATATAAGCGCTTGAACCTACATGACATTTTATTAACAAATATTTGAGTAGTGAAAGTTCTTATAAAATTTTATTCTGTGAAAAAAAAATCAAAATATTCAGATGCAAAGGATTATGGGTATTCCTGACAACATGAACTAATAATTTTAAGTTCATTTAACTTGAATGTTTTAGTTTAATGGATTTTGTAAGCTTAAAAGTTAAATCGACTAAACTTTTTTAAGCTTTTGCTTCAAAACACAAACTATTAAGTGATGTTTATTTGATTAAGTAAAGACAATGGGCTCTATTTTTTGTCCTCTGCTGGCGTCAGGTCCTGTGTAGAGGCAGATCCACCTCCCTTTACACGGCGTGCCCGATTTATGCTGGCAAGCTTGGGATTCCCCCGTCTCCTGACATCATTGTAGCGCTTGCGGCGCAACGATGGGGATGCCAGCTGATGAGACAATTGTGGCTATTTCCTCTCACGCCTGTTTAACCTACGCTGATTTGGGCGGGTTTCTCCTATCCCCATACAAAACAACTTCTCTGTCTTTGACGGCTCTTACAAGAACGTGGGTCTCCTCGGCTGTGAACCGCTCCTGGCGTGCGCCTGGTAAATCCGTCATAATAATAGCAACCCGCCATGGAACTTGCGCCCTTGCGTTTTAAGGGAATGTTGGATAGCGTTCTGATTGGTTTATTTGACGTTACGCCCACCAACCCCTTATTGATTTGCGCCCGGCGCAAGAGTTATTTCTCATGCCGGGTAAAATAGCAACAGCGCCCAAGATCCGCCCACAAAGTCACTTGCGCATTGCGCTTCGCACTTGCGTTTCAGATCGTTAAAATAGGGCCCATAGTCTATTTTAGTTGCCTCAAATTAGCAACGCGCCAACAATGCGCCTGAACACACCTCGTTTTCGACCAGAACGCCCATGGGCGCAAAAGAGGACGCAAATGCATTTGCTATTTAAACAACGTAGCGCTAAACTTGAAAATGATAATTGCGCAGGGTGGAAACCAGCAAAAGACACTTGCGTCGCGCATTGCGCCGGGTGTAAGATAGAGCCCAATATCTGGGTTAACAGTGTACTTTTGTTGTTTTTATTGTGTTATTGTAAAATAGCGACCTCTAGTGGTGAAAATCCTACATATTGTGGCTTTAACAGAATCAGATGGTATGTACAGTATTTGGCACGTTTATATTAATGTGATTAAAGATATCTTTAATTTCATTTAGTCTTGTGTTGTGTGATTCAAACTGGAGTTGAATGGCACAAGCGCAGCTGCTGTTATATAATAACTGAAATATATATTTTAAATCTCATCTGTTGATTTTTAATGAAGCTATTAATCTCTCGGTGTTTTGGGACGAATGCTATCCAATGCAGAGGATGTGTGTGAGAGCGGTGCAGTATATTTATCTGAATCAGCTGCCGTTGAATGTGCAAAATATGCAGTTTTTTTGTGCTTACAGAAATGATCTGAGAAAATTCACGGTGTTGCAGCAAAGTGTTGTTACATTCTTCAAAATAACGGGTCTGTTTATGCCAGTTGTTGTTTAATCCATATGGTGTTATATTTTCCTATCCTTACTGCATGTGTCAGCTTTGATGTAAGCATTTTTACTGTATGTGACCACAGCAATGAAGCATTTCATGCTGCAGAATGCAGGTGACGAATTCTTGTGTAAATTGGTACAAACAGTATGTGGTGAATTGGATGTGGAGGTCAATGTCGTATATATATTACAGATTAATAGTTAAACAGGTCTGGTGTATACAGACCCGCTGCTCTATCCAGGAAACCTTGCACATTCATTGTTTTAACATGCAGAAGTTGCACCCTAAAGGACACTTTTAGATTTGAGTCTTTAATTCTAGTTAATGTTGAACTGGTTTTGCTTTGCTATGCAACAAAACTTTTAACAATATCTCAATATATTTATTGATAATTTAAGCTCAATTCTGTTTTCAGTATCATCACAGGAACAGTTATGTCACCTCCTTTTGTGTTGTTCATATCAAACTCGCTTTCCTCATCTTTGTCTGGGAATTTCATAATATGTGAGTTGCAGTTCAGTGAGCTCTCTTATCTGAGTTAGTGTGTGTGATGTCTAGCAGGTCTCAGTATAGTCTAGGAGGGTTAGGGGTTCGCTCGTCTGTTGAGATGCATCTAGACCTTTCCCAGCCTGCCTTGCTCTGATAAGAGCTGCTGGTGCTATTTTAAGACATAGGTGACTTATACGTATATATTTTTTAGCCAAGTGACTCTGTCGATGCTGTTTATATTTCAGATGTAGGCTTTTATGTGTAAAAAAGTATATATTGCAAAGACACAGTCCCTGTGGATCTGCCACAAGTGTTTGGGCAACATATATTTTGTGTATTGTTAATTATAGGCTTGTTTCTAATAGATCACAAAAGTTTTGAAAGTAAATACATTTTTAGTCTACAGGAATTTATTTATTTTGATCATAAAGTTATTTTCACATAAAATTAAGCTTAGTTCCGAATTATCTTTGTACTAAATACTACACAATCCTGTCAAAAAAAACCCCATAAATTATAGAGGTCACGGTTACCATGGAGACAGGAATCATGAGTCTCTCTCATCACTGACAGCTAACCCAAAAAGCAATGGTTCAATTGTATTAGTCCCTCATTACATGGATATTCATATATGTTTTATGATTTTTTTATATTTTGTCATTCATATTTGTCCATCTGTCGTTTTGTCAGTATTTGAACAGGAATGATGAATGTCAAATTAAATTTGGGGTTTTACCAAAATTTGAGCTGGCACATTTACTCTCTTTCGGAGGTCAGTAATGAATCAAGTATAACATTCAACCATTAAAACCTTTTCTATTAAAGTTTTCTATGAAAGACTACAAGTTAATCATTGAGCATCTGAATAAAAATAATAAGCTTTACTATTTTATCTGCCTTTCTTTTAAAAAGCAATTTGAAAATACTACTATGATTTTAAAGATTACATATAGATACACTGGTGGATTAACCATAACAAAAACATACAAAATATTTTGGGTAACTAATAGACCCCTTCACGGTTCACATCACAGGCGGTTCCCACTGCGCATGTCGGGGTCAGAAAAGTCATTACAGCAGATTGAGTTGCGTATTATTCGGTATCGTCAAAAATGCTTACTTGCGTCGTGGGCTTTGAAAATCGCATCAGGTCTTCCGTTACGTTTTCGCGATTCATGCAGAATCTCAAAAACAAAAAAATACAACATCTGCGGCTGCAAGCAATTAACGTGCAGACTGGGACAATGCAAATATCAAAGAGGCTTGTGTTTGTAGTGCTCACTTCATTTGAGGTAAGTCATCATTTTTCAGCTCTGTTAGGTTAAATTATAAAGCCAGGATAGTATAACAGTTTGACCCCATGCTGCGCGCGCACCCGATAATCATTCAATGTTTACAAACCTTGAAGGGGTCTATACTTTTAGTTTATGGCACCTGTGGCACGAACCTTCCATTGGGTAGTTGTCTGATAAATATGTTTAGCACTGCATGTAAATATTTATAGTCTGTATACCTTCTTTATCCAATGCCTAAACATTAACGATAACCATCACATTAACTATAACAATATTTGTATTTGCATCCACACCAGCAGAGAACACTTGCACACTGCAGTACTCACACAAATCATTTACCTTTAATGGCATTAACTAATATTATAGATTTCCTTTGATAAAAACGTTTGCAATTGTTTACATGTCACTGATTGTGCAATTATGCTGTTCTTGTTTCATTTACATCAGCTATAACCAGCAGATGTCCTCAGGACGCTGTCTTTTCTGTATTTCTAAACAGTGGATCTATCATCTTACTGTATCTATTGCTGTAGTCTATGTATAGAATAAAATGTATAGAATAAAAACATTACTTAGTCAATTTCATTTGAATACCTGAGGTACTTTTATGTTATGGACCTCATTGAAGAGCTTCTCCACAGTGTCATTTGCCATTTCAAATACGCAAGCACTTTAAATGTGCTTAAAAAAATTTGTTCCCAGAAAATACCTGTAAAATTGGCAAATAGGCTTCTGTGTGAACGCAAACACGTCCTGCTAATGTTCTGGGATCGCTCCCGGAAAGAGGACCTAGTAACATTGCCGTAAGATATCCGGAAAGCCCTCTGTGTGAATGAGACGCAGAAACAATGCCGTAAGGGGCGTGCCGTAGTGATGTGCGTGTCATGGCAACATGAAGTCATGTTTCAGCTCTTTAAAATGAGGGATTTACATGCAAATTAACATCCATAACGAGAAATGTTGGCAAACTGGACTAAAGCAAATATCAGGAAGCTCGTCACTGTCCGCAATTAAGCAGAGATCATTTATTAGCTAAAAAGAAAATCCATGAGCTTATATGAACTTATAATAAACAAAAAATATATATTTTTAGTTGTAGTTGTAGTGTGAACTCTATTAGCTCTTGAATACATAACAATTTTTAAAACTCTATGTTTATAGTTGTAGATATCATTACCAACTATAATGTGAACTGGCCTATAGATTAAATTGTTAGATTGGTTAAAGGCATATAAACAAATGATTTTGTAATCCCCATGGAGAAAATGATTTGGAAAATCTTTTCTGAAAACAGAACTAGTGAAAAAGTGTGTGGTCACTGTTGGTACAGCTCATTGGTTTCATAAAATCAACCACCTCAAGTTTGTAGTATACAGTTAATGTCCAATCCAGGTGTGATGCGACAAGTTTCTAGCTTTAAGCAAGTTGTTGTCTATTATTGGACCTGTACAGTAATTTCTTTATTGTGGTGGTGATTCATGCATATTTTCTAGAAAATGCAGGCTCACTTTGAAAAGGCTTTGAAAAGGAGCTTTGTGGTTAAGAAAGTACAAGTCAAGAACCTTTGTTCCCATTAAAGTTCCAGGTTTCCTATGACTACAGTGATTTAACAGTGATGACAGATGAAGGTCCAATAGAAAGAAGCTAATTCACCCAGCTAAAAGCAGATGTCTTGCACTCAATAGGGCAGTTCATTGTTATATTGCTATGTCACAATCTTTTTTCTATCTTGGCAATTTCACTTTCAGTCTTACTTTAATATCATATAGTCCTTTAAAGCTGTCTTTTATGGGATGCAAGAGGTACTTTAAAAATGTTGATCATATCCATGCAGTTAAAATATATCTAAGCATTAAAAAGTAGTCGGTTACTTTTATCTTTCCACTGTACATGAGAAGAGACGGCCGATAAACTGGTCATTAGTCATTTTGAGAATACAACAATAGGCTTTATGCCCAGCTGCATTACTTCCTGAACTTCAGCCAGCTCTTTGTTTCCAGTCTGCCATTAGTGGACAAACTGATTAATCCAGGTGTGTCTGATTATTGTTGTTGTGACTACTGAGGTCAGGCACACCTGGATTAATCAGTTTGTCCAATAATGGCAGACAGGAAATATGGAGCTGGCTGAAGTTCAGGAAGTAGTGCAGCTGGGCATAAAGCCTATTGTGTATTTTTTTGAAAATGCATATTTTTTATATATGATCTATAACCAAAACTAACAAAAGCAACAGTCTAGAGCCCTGTATATATATATATATATATATATATATATATATATATATATATATATATATACAGGGCTCTAGACTAACTTTTTGCACTGGTTGCACTGGTGCGCCTAACATTTTTTCATAGGTGCACCAGCACAAAAGTTAGGTGCACCCTAATTTTTGACTGCATCAGATTTATAGTTCACCAAAAAAAGAAAATTCTGTCATAATTTACTCACTCTCATGTTGTCACAAACCTGTATAAATGCCTTTGTTCTGGTGGACATGAATGAAAATATTTTGAGGAATGTTTGTAACCAAACCATTCATGAGCCCCATTCACTTCCATAGAATTATTTTTCCTACTATAGAAGTGAATGGGGCTCATGCTTGGTTTGGTTATTAACATTCCTCAAAATATCTTGCTTCGTGTTTATCAGAACAAAGAAATTTATACAGGTTTGTAACAAAATGAGGGAGAGTTAATGATGACAGAAGTTTAGCGCCCATAGTGGTTTACAGAATATAAACATGTACGCTATTTTATCATTTTCATGTTGTCATTCCATTTTCCTTATACAAGTCATGCACAGTCCTGTTTGATAACCCGCATCCGCGCGATTAAAATAACACTTGAACCCGTTATCCGACATCAGCATCAATTTATTTCATACCCTCTCGTTTGACATAAAGACTGCGACCGGCAGCACCGCAAATCGTGAAGTAAGTAGAAACCTTTAAAGATCTTCATGCAGAACATTGACATAAATAAGCACAGGACCATGACTGGACAAATATATTAACATTTAATGTGAAACTTTGTGAGGTTCGGCAGATTGACAGCTGAGCGGTCAGCAGTGTTTGAACACTTGCGCATAAACTAAAGCCTTGGGGGGAATTATTTATAAATGAATCAACAACGCAAATCAAGGAATTAACTTATTTCTCTATTTAAGACAGTCTGGCAGGGCGGTGATAGCGATACAGCAAACACCGAAAAGTTTATTAGATTTGGAAGTAAGATTATGAAGAAAACAGCGGTCCTGACTCCTGGCTTTTTTCTATAAATTGGGCGCACGCGACATTCCTGTTCGGGGTTACGTTCAAATAATTTTTTTCAAAAGAATTATGCTCTGGCTCTGACTCGATTGTAAGAGGATCATTACCTAATTCCGTCTTCAGGTTCGGACCAGGGCTGATGTGACGGGAGGTTGATGTCAGAGCATTGGTTATGATATTCGGACGGATCAGGCATTAACTTAACATTCTTAAGGAAAAAGTTGTCAATCGTTCTTTTCCTCTTCTCTTATCATCCGCGGCTACATCCACTCTGTTTATCTGACGGACCAAGGCTACTCACCTCTCTCTCTCTCTCTCTGACTGGAGCGCACACGCATTTTTAAACGTACACACACGTAGATCTGGACAATATTTTTTCCCTCGAATGCCTGGTCACACCAGTGCGACCTGATCTTTTTTTAAGTCGCACCATTGAGAAATTAGGTCGCATGTGCGACCATTGGTCGCACTCTAGAGCCCTGTATATATATACCTGAATTTGTGTAGTTGTCTGGTTTTTAATCTTTAATAACAGTTGTATATTAATCTTATATCTTATATCTGATTTTATTTTAATACAACTGTGGTGCTCACAAGCTGTCAAATGCACCTTTGCTTCAACAAAACGCCATTGGTTATTTAAAAAAAGGGGAGGGTCTTCTCAATAGTTCCTCACTGACTTCCTGTTTCAGTTAAAATGACGTCACCACATCAAATAATGCTGCGCATTCCAAGGCACTTCAGTGGGTTTTTACAATACACAGCACGAAACAGGCATCTGTCATGAATTCAGGAGGCTACATCAAGTCTCCCTCCCCTCCAAGCCTACAGTTTAGCAGAGAAGTTATACATAAGCTGCATAAGCCCGCATGCAGATAAACTCTTAAGACCCTCAGGCACACACAGATAAACACACACAGACAGAAGCTGCTGTAATACTGAAATGTTGAAAGCAGGTCTATTTACTGACCATTGCTGAGATACTGGCTTATGTAGTTTGAATAGCATATGCGAGTTTTCCTGCCGGTGTGCAATCTGCAGCCATCACAGGCAAATACCCGCATGCACCTGAGCATGTCGTCTGACAATAAATCCCTGGATGAGAATATCCAGCATGGGAATTGTGTACCTTACCCAAAAATAAGACAATCAGTATCACTCCAACACCCATAACAAACAAAGCAAGCATCAAAACTGTCTTGGCAGCAAGCACCCACTTTTAATTCATTTAAACGGATAGCACACCCAAAAAGAAAAAATACAATTGATTTTTTACTCTTACATTCCAAAACTCTATGTGTCTTATCCACTGCGCCATCACCACCCCTCCTGGACCCCCCCAATTTGCCAGGAGTCTTAATCACCATTAGCTATTCACCGATTTTCTATGTAATAAACGTGAATGGTGATTAACATGTCATAAAAGAAAGAGAGTCATATGGGTTTGGAATAACACAATGGTAAGAGTCTCTGTGTATGCTATCATGACCCACTGACCCCACCCACATATTTCGGCACAAACGTCCTGCAGTCAGGAAAATGGTCAGTTTCAACTCAAGTCAGATAATAAAGGTCAGGAAATAATATCCAGACTAAAGATGAAAGGACAGATATGCTTTGATGTTTTAAAATGTACTGTTAAAGGACACAGTAACAGAAGTTAGTGCTTTATCTTTATTTTATGATGTTATAATGTACATCAGTTAATATAATGCTTAATGTGACAGTCTATCTTAAAGGGATAGTTCACACAAAAATATAAATATTGTCATCATCTACTCACCCTCATGTTTTTCTAAACCTGTATGAATTTCTTTATTGTGTTTAACACACACAAAAAAAGAAAATTGGATAAATGAATTAACCACACAGTTGACGGTAATCATTGACTTCCATAGTAGGAAAAGTTTAATATCTTAAATATGTAGCTGAAGATCTGTAGGAAAGGAAGCAATTTGGTTTGTCTGTGTAAATGTTATCATCTACATTAGCGTTTATGCATTTGGCAGGCACTTTATTCAAAGCGACATACAGCATTTAATCTATACATTTTTATCAGTTGGATTGAACCCATGACCTTTGTAGCGCTGAAACTATGTGCAGAAACAAACTCCTTTTGTGCTTGTATTCAGTAGTCAGCACTTGATCAAACTGCAAACACGTGTTGTGAGTGTAATTGTGCCCTCTTGTGGCGAAAACATAAAGGGAGTATTTTCCAAAAAAAATACCACATGCAAACTACTGTAGAGACCCTACAATAATAAAAGCCTGCATGAATTATGCAAATTAGTTTTAAACATTTGCGTGATTGACATTTGTTTCTTTTTTTGCAGCAGTCAACAGAGTAGCCAGCAGAGCAGCCAACAGAGCAGTCATGAAGACGACACCAGCCGCTTCCTGACTCCGTTCATCCGTGAGGAGAGGTACAGTAAATGCTCCACGTGCCCTGTGTTTTAAAGATGCATTGATCAGAAACATCGATTATATATGGTCTTGAGACGTGATTTGATGTGGAAAGATCAACTAAATTCCACCAGAGTTCAAAGGTGAAAATTATGTAAAGCTTTCCGCTTGTTTTTGGAAATAAGCTGCCCTAGAGCAGTGCATCAACAAGCATGAAAGGCATAAAGGTGGATTCAACACTACTAAGCTTTATCTAATGCCAGGGAAGTTTTGAGGGTTGCTGAAGTGAAGCTCAACTACATGAGATCTAAATTAAAGAGGGGTTTGGGATTAAAGCTATTTCATGCACTATTTAAGAGTTGGATTACTCATAGGCAAAGTGCCAAAAAGGGAGTATTTCTGTGCTGAATGCACTTTACCAGGGTTCATATAAGTTTCATCAAATTTTTTTTTTCGAACATGAAAGATTCATACTTAACAATCTTGCTTTATTTCTTTTATAAGCAATTTCAGTGCAGAAAGTACAGTGGAAGTCCTTATATGGTCACTTTACCGGAATAACTTCCGGTTAGAACAGAAAGAAGTGTGTTGTTGTTTGTGAGGGAAATTTAAGCTTGTTCAGCGTGTTCACCAAGGTTTATAGAAACAATGGATATAGTTGTGCATGTGTGTTTGTTTAACGCTGGATTTTGTTGAAATGGTGCAGTCCCAACTGGGTCCTGAGTCGAAGGCGTTAAGTAAAACTGCATCAGCGTCTATGTTTTGTTGACAATCAGCGTGCATGTGCATATTATGTAAATGACACGAACATGTAGTGAATCGTAAGTTATCCACAGATAGTGGGATGATGTTTTGTATGTTGCATGCTGTTGAATCGCTCTTCCCGTGGTATGCCTCCAGGTGCTTATGTTTATTCGGAAAGAATCAGTACAGCTGGTCTGTCTTTTATAAATCTGATAAAACTAAAGACTATATATGGGTACTCAACATTAACATGAGATAAACAGATACAGTGCTTGTTATGTGAGCTTCTGAGCAAAATACATTAACTTTAATTTGTTCTAAGAGCACTACGTAGCTTCCTTTCTAATAATAGGAAATATAAAAAAGCAAATTAGGTAATTAAAAATACCAGAGATGAATTAACAATGCAAACATTAATGTTTTATCTGAACCCTTTTTTTAAATACAAAACAAGAATCAAATTTAATTCAAGGCAGCACCACTAACTTTACATCTCACTGTCACAACAAACTGACAAGCACTTCATTTTCTCACAGAGCTGAAGGCAGGACAAAAGTGACAGGGTAAAAGTAAAAACCATTTCTGTACTTCAGTACCTCACGTCTTTAAATGTACTTATGCATGTGCGTGACGGCACACAGGAAGTGTTTTGGTAGTAATCTTGAACCATATATATATATATATATATATATATATATATATATATGCGTGAAAACCACAATAGGTGTTTTTTCCAAGGTGAGACACCTCAGAGCCATGCTGTATTTTTGTAAAGTTGAGCTCTGAATACATTTGCAAGCTTTGGACTGTCATTGTTTGCCCTTTTATTGGACAAAAAGCAGCTATCACAAAGGCCCGGCACAAACAAAGATCCATGCTCAGAGCGGCCTGTCTGGGCTTTTCACTATTTGAGTATCTCTTGATCGCTGTTTCTGACCTCCAAAAAAATAATCATTCACGGACGGCTAAACGTTTGACCTTGGGAGAATGACAGTCATATTTGTCCAGACATAATTGTCCAGGAAGAGAAGGTGAGTGAAGACGGAAAAGATTTGATTTTGTGAAGAGAGTCTGCCAGGTTTCTCTGTGCATTAGTGTTTTTTGCAGTGATGTTACTGATTTTGTTTGTCTGTATATTTTACTATAAGAATACTTTATACAATTCACTTACTTCAAACAAAATTCTTGAAAAAGTTTTTCTGCTAGTTGTCAAATACCTGTTGGTGAACTTCATATGGTCTCTGTTCACATTAAATTACTTGGGTCTGAACCACAGTACACATGCGTCAACAAGCTAGCCATTGCCTACATGGAAAAGGCTCCAAAAATGGACAGAGTTCGAAAATATATTTAAAATTTTCAGCCTTTTGGAGGTGTTTCGTAAAGGCCAACTTATATTATGACACTATAAATAAGAGCCACAAAAACTACCCACATGCCACATGTGGTCAGATTATAAGATGAAGATGTTGATAAAGTGCAAAATGTAACCAAGTTAAACCCCTCAGTTTGATCTTACACCTCTATTTAAGGTATGAATCTTAATATCCCAGGGAACACACACTTATCTAAAGCTTGCATGCACTATAGGTGGTTTTGGATAAAAACGTCTGCCAAATGTGTAAATGTAGATAAAAATGTATGCATATTACACATTAGATATGTATGTAAATAAATAAGTACTGAAATAGTACAAATGGGATGCAGTGATGACATCTGTCAAAGATGCATTCAAGCCTGTTTTTGTTGTTATTTAAGTCTGTTCTGGAGTGCGTTTCCTAAAAGCATTGTTGTTAACCTGTTAGCCAGTGTTGTTTTCGTCAACGAGGACGATAACGAAATGATTTTGTTGACGCACCTATTTTTAATGATGCTAACGCAATGATGACTACAGAAGCGAAACATGTCTCTAAGGTGATGAAAACATGACGAGACGCTTTCGAGTTTTCGTTGACGAGACGGAACGAAAATGATTATACGTCTGACGTTCACAATGCATGTCATTTCTGCCTATTTTGCGTGAAATCTGTCTGTTTTTAGCTATAAAGTTTGGAGGACCGTGGCGGTGATGCCAATAAACGGAAACGACGAGATGATTTGTGGACATACTTTCAGTATTATCCATCAGAAAGAAAAACGTAATGCATATTGGGAGACGACGGTAAATGTGGCCACAAACTAGGTGGGAAGAATACCATCAACATCAAGCGGCACCTGAATGCTCATCCCGCTAATATTTTTTTAAAGGTAACTAACAAGTCATGCTGTTGACATATCATCTCCTTTCAATGTTACTCAACATTCGTGACAAAATTTCATGGTAAGCTTAAGGTTTTAATTTATCTACTTGTCAAACCTAAGCCCATTTCTAATACTTTTTGTGGTGTTTTTAAATAACAAGGCAAGGCACGTGTTTCTCAACTTTATAAGATAGGTCTCAACGTAACAAACAAACTCAACATGAGGGTATATCAGGCTCAACTTTTTTGTTATGACATGCGCAGAAGGCACACCGACTAAAACAACAGCAAGACCTCAGGGACAACCTTAATGCACACTTTAATAGTATTAAATGCACCACACTTTCTAACCTAAATTAATTTGTCAAAGAATACTTTTTTGTACTATAATTGACTTAAAATAGACTAAAACCTTTTTGCTTTTCGTCGACTAAAACTTGACTAAAACTATCAAGTTTATAAGTGACTAAAATGTGACTAAAACTAAAAAGCATTTTCGTCCAAAAGACTAAAGCCGGTTCTCAATGTCATGGAAGGGTCCTCGGAAGCCAGAATTTCGAGGATGCTACGTCATCGACGTCCGTCGAAAAACTGTTCCAATGTCGAGGATCCTCGGAATTTCAGCCAAGGACTGAGTCCTTCGTTCGAGAAATATCTCATATTCAGGAAAGGAAAGTGTATCCTTCGAGCTCTTGGCCCGCTGAAATCACCCACAATCCTATGCGCGCAGCACCCAAGACACACCTTTCTTTGACCCAATGACGCAATGACGTGCACTTCCTAGCCTGTTCCATTTAACGTGTTCTCCGAATGCTTAAGATGAGCCTTGCCTAGCCTCTGAAGGAAGTAACTTGTAAGGACTAGTCCTGCCAAGGAAGTATCCTTGACATTGAGAAACGGCCCATGACTAAGACCAAAACTAAAAGGGCTGCCAAAAACAACACTGCTGTTAGCAACTTAGTTGGTTGGCAATGGGAAATTGCATTGCAAAAAAAACTTAGTTAAAACTAACTTAGTTAGCAACAATGCTTTTGTGAAATGCACTTCTGAGTAGATAACACTGTTGCCTAACCACAGGCTTACGATCACCAGTACATCAGATTCCCAATGATTGGAGGCTCCGCCCATCTCTTTTGTCTCATTTTATTTGGTTGCCCATGAAATGGCACTGTGTGAACGTGAGGATTTACCTCATTGTCTCGTGTCAATATGAGATTAACTTGATGTTGGATGTCTCTTTTTGTGATCTCACATTGTTGTTGGTGATTATCTCTACTTTTTCTAACTACTGCTTGTTTTTGGGCTTTTGTATTTTTCATGGACATAAACTAGAGTTTAAATGTTTAGGGTCATGTGACTAAAATGTTTTTAACTCTTTCCCCGCCATTGAAGAGATATCTCGTCAATTAAGAGAAAACGATTCCCCGCCAATGAGGAGATTTTCTGTCTTTGCGCAATACTGCTATTATCCTTCCGCAACTTTTTAAACCCGGAAGTATTGCCCTATGGCAAGCGGCTGCATGTCCGTGTCTGTTTGAAAGATCGCTCTGAATGGGATCTCTATGAAAAGTCCCTCACAAAAATGAAATTATCTCTGCTTTTTGCTCAAAATGTGGTGTTTATGCAGAAACCTACCCATATTCAAAAGCTGATTGCACAAGAACCACTGAAGGTAGGATGAAACTGGGTTTTTTTGGTTTGAAAGCAGAGGGTCTGTTTCTTTCATTTGGTATATTGTATGTTTATATATTTAAAGAAGAACATTTTCTGGAAGGCATTAAACTTTGGTGAAAATCATGAAAAACGCTGGCGCTGGCTGGCAACTTTTTAAAAAAACGCTGGCGGTGAAAGAGTTAATTCATGTAACCACTCTTTAATCTTAAGGCATATTACTGAATGTTTAAAATTAATAATGGGGAGATAAATGTTCCGGTATTCTTTTTAGGTGTAAAAATGAAGCACCATATAATCTAATGAATGCTTATGAACACCTTATTCGACTCCACCAAATTTATGAAACATCTTAACAAGAGAGATGTTTTAGAAACACCCACCACGTAACAAAATATGTGAAATATGTCAGTAGGTAGGAAAGCAAATAGCCTACAAAGCACATTTTCCCTCCTTTCTCTCTGATCTGTTTTTCTGGCACATGCTCTTGCCTACACCTCCTAGAGCCAATGGGAGTGCAGCGTTTTATGCATTATAGATGAGGCTGGCACCAGACAACACTGCATGCTGCTTATACTCCTGAAGCATACTAACTCAAAGGCAGACGAGCCACAGCTCTAACATGTTGAGAGCTCTTTAATAATACTGCCAGCCTCATGATTGAGACGTGAATGTTAACAAAAGCCAGTTTCAGTGATAGAAATAATAATGTTGTAAATGTACTGGTGCAGTAAAACGCCAAGCTTGTATCAAACATGCATTGTAAGAGGACCATGTTGAATGGTTCTGTAATTATGGGATTTTAGTAGTAAGACAGACGGGGTTCTTCTGCTATAGTGCAAATGCTCTCGTTTTATGCAAGAATTCTTCAAACAAGTCCTGTATTTTATACAGTTGTATAACAATTGGATTTTACAGTTTTAAGGTTTTATGACTGTTCACCCTATCAAAAAAGAAATAAAATATTAAACAGTTGAAAACATTTAATTCTTGTTTTAAAGTATTTTAAAATTTTTATTGAACCTGATTTTATGTTTACACATAAGCAATACGCTAAAAATGTTTTTTCACAATATACTAAACGTTTCCCCTTTTAAGTTTCGCTTACAGATGATAACTTTGTTAAAATGGATCCGCAGAAATGACAAAAATTGCTGTGCTATCAATGCTAGACCAGTAGATGATGATGTCACCAAGATGTCTGAACACGTAACGTGCATGCCGATAATGTCACTGTTTCCACAAATTTTGTAGTTTACACAGACAGTAACATTGTAATGAAAAAAATCGGTTTTCAAACGTTTGCATTTAAAACATTGTTGTGATGTAAATTAATAGCCAAGACTCAAAAACTTAAGTTTAAAATGGGTTGTGTAACAGTAGAGGTGTGAATTGTCACTGGTCTCACGATTCGATTATAATATGTCAATGGTTTGATTTAATCAGAAATCTCAAAGCATCACAATGTATTGCATCCTGAATTTTTTATATTACTGCACAGGTAAGTCTGTCTCCCTCACACTTTTACTGTTGCTGCTTTTTTCCATCTTTTTTGTCAAAACCCTGCATTAACATTCTTTACATGCTAAAAAAATTTCAACAGCGGTCACATTTCAAAAATATAAAATGCGCTTCATTTACACAGTCTCCTGCAAGCGCAAACTAATCCTCATAGAGAAAGAGAGATGTACGCACCCGCACTGCTTTTTAAATAATCGATTATTTGGTGTTATGCGTCGATGCAGTAATTCTTCATGTTAGCACTGCAATGTATGGAAGCCCGTTTCCGCCATGTTGTATTTTTTTTTTATAAAATTCTGACTTTATATCTCAGAATTCTGACTTTATTTCATAATTCTGAGATATAAAGTCATAATTCTGAGATACAAAGTCATAATTCTGAGATGTAAAGTCATAATTCTGAGATGTAAAGTCAGAATTCTGAGATGTAAAGTCAGAATTCTGAGATGTAAAGTCAGAATTCTGAGATGTAAAGTCAGAATTCTGAGATACAAAATCAGAATTTTATTTAAAAAAAATTACAACATGGCGGAAACGGGCTTCCATAGCAATGCATAATAAACACGGTTACATTAAATAGCTCTAGTGAATAGCCCCGAGATTAAACTGAAACCTAGTTTTCATGATATTCACCCACATACAGGTGCAGGCAGTGTTCTCTATTGTACAGTAATTGTATAAAAGGGTTTGTGAGTCGAGGAAGGTCAGTACAGATGAATCTGTGAGACTCTGGATGACTGCAGCAGCTGCAGGCTCTCTCATTTCCCTCTTTAACTGACAGGCCAGCCGAGGAGTTCAGATTCCTACATCACAGTGTCCCCCAGCTGTGTCCAGAATTAACCTCCGATTACTCGCTCTAACACTGTGGTTTCATCATTTACATAACTCTCTCACTTTCATACTCTCTCTATGTCACTCTACCCTTCTCTCATCATTTTGTTTTCCTCACAATTGAATCTACGGCGCAGCTAAAGCCAGTCTGTTACAGTATGGGGATGATGTAACATCAAGAACAATTTTATGCTTTATAGTTCTTTAGTTGACTGCATGGTTGTGTTTTATTTTTAATTGAATAATAATTGACTCTGGTCCTTTTGAATTATTTAAAATTGATGACGGGCCATTGCATTATTTAAAAATTATTGCGACATATTAGAGAAAGAAAGTCTGTCAATAGCAGCATGATGTACTTGCATGGTAAAGTTACCTTGTGGCATCTTAATATGTGTATGAAATAGTTTTGGTTTATGGTCTCTTCTTAATCTAATATAATTTAGTTATCCTGTATTAGAGCCATTAAAGAAGCAGTGAATTAAAGAATACATTTTAACTTAAATCTTTTGTTATATAAGAGGTCATCGTACTTAATCAAACATCCTGCAAGTTTCAAACCTAAAAACGTATGTGCTACTGAAATATAATGCCAGGTCCAGGAATGTAGATTTTAAAACACCACCTCCAAAGTGGGATGGCAACGACTGCTTTTTAGTCCCGCCCACAGGTTTTCATGTAGGAAAGCAACACATGTCGCACAAGGCAAATGTATGCAGCGTCCAAAGCAAGCAGCAAACATTCCTTTAAAGATTGCCAAAGTTTGTACAGTGCCCGGTTGTGGAAGAACACAGTCGCTGTATGACCTTCCCTCAGAATCTAACAATAGGAATGTGTGATTGATGTTTGTTTTTAAAGACGACCCAGCTCACGTGGGGAAAACAGAGTGTTTGTTTACTCAAAGCAATGTTGTTCAATCAATAATGGATCTGACAGGAATGGCACGGCAGTCTTATGTGAGTAAAACATTTTAGCAAGTTACTATAACCCCATTCACACAGACCTTTGGTCCCAGAAAATACCCTTAAAATTGCCAGACAAGCGTCTGTGTGAACAAAAACTCGTCCCGTTAATCTTCTGGGATCGTTGCCGGAAAGAGGACCTAGTCAGATACACGGAAAACCCTCTGTGTGAACAAGAAGCCCAAACAATGCCGTAATGGGCGTGTCGTAGTGAGGACGCACGCGTCATCACAACAAAAGTTATGGTTCAGATCCTTAAAACGAGAGATAACATGCATATAAACATTCACCACGAGAAATGTTGCAAACTAGATTGAAGCAGTTTTCAGGAAAGATAAATGAGACGCATAAACAATGACGCACATGCCGTTGTGAGGACGCGCGTGTCATGGCAACATGAAGTTGGTTCAACTCTTTAAAATGAGGGATTTACAACATTCACGACTAGAAATGTCAGCATACTGGACTGAAGCAGATATCAGGTAAGTTAGCTCGTTACTTACTGCGTTGAAACGGAGATCATTCAGGAGCATAAAAGAATATCGCGTCACGTGCTCATTTGAGCTATAATAAACGAAGATGCCCGCGCGTCATCCCAACAATATATATCAATCAGCTCCTCAAAATGTGGGATTTAAATGCATAGAAACAATCATGATGAGAAATGTCTGAAAACTGTATTAAAGCAGAGACCAGGGAGCTCGTCAAATATCCACTCTGAAGCTGAAATCATTCACCAGCATTAGAACGGCGCGTCACGCGCTCCTTTATAGTCTTATCATAAACAAAAATGCACGCGAGTTGTTTATGGAGAGAGAAATAATATATAATATGTGACCCGTCACGGAAACCAGGGGCACAAGTCGGCAGCACAAGTTTCGAGAAAATGAGAATCAAAGTTTTTTTTTTCAAAATTTGTGAATTTCGTTTTATTGCAGAATCTGTTAGTTGAGATCACGAAGAAGCCTCTCCATGTTTGAGATAGCAGTTTATGTATATTTAAAAGCGTAAATTTTGCGTTTGAAATAGGCTTGTTTTTCCGGAGATTCTAGCGTGCAGCGGGGGGCGTCATTGTCTGTGTGTATATTTACATACTGTATAAGCTTGTGTTTTCGCCTCCGCCCCCACAGGGGAACGGCGTGACTACTGAATAAGGATAGTTCACCCAAAACTGAAAATAATGTCATTGATGACTTACCTGTATGTCGTTCTAAACTCGGAAGACCTCCGTTCATCTTCGGAACACAGTTTAAGATGTTTTATCGTTAGATTTAGTCCGAGAGCTTTCCCCTTCATTGAAAATCTATGTACGGTTTCCATGTCCAGAAAGGTAATAAAAACACCATCATAGTAGTCCATGTGACATCAGTGGGTCAATGAGATTGTGGTGAAGCATCGAAAATACAGTTTGGTCCAAAAATAGCAAGAATTACGACTTTATTTAGCATTGTCTTCTCTTCCGGCTCGAGCGTGATGTCACGTGACTGTAGTGACGCGGGTGCACTGTTCCTCAGACATGTTTGCTTAGTTTTATTTATTTTTTTCAAACTTATAGTGTGCGTCTCCCCAGACTGTAAATGAAGCTCGGGCGCACAAAACAAAAGAAAGATAAAAGAAGCTGGGGCGGAACAAATAACAGTCAGCCGCATCGTACGTCAGCCGCGTCACTGACTTTATGGGGCGCCGCAGTCGGATGACGTCAAAGTACCGCGAGAGCTCTTCAAGAAATCTTACGGAGTAGTTTAATTTCGTCTCGCTCTCGCGGTACTTTGACGTCTTGCAGCACAGCATGAAGTCAAACTCATAAGTTACACAGAGACCCTATTTTAAATACAAAATTTGAAGGCGGGTTCATTTGTTTAACGGAACGCAAATACCGGAGTGTAATCTGATATACCTTACATGTTACGATGTAAATAGTTTTCAGAATGTATATTATATTGTATTACCAGAAGTTCATGCGAAATCTGATGTAAACAATAGCCTATATATCTATATTTCACGGATTATACGCATTTGTGGACAAAAATCATTGGATGATTCACACATCCGAAACAGACTGATTCGACTTGTGATCCCCACAAAGGTAAAAGTCCTGTTTATTTTTGCATGTTGTTCATTCGGACTTCTGTAATAAAATACTACATATAATGATGCTAAGAACATCTGTACCTCAAAACGGCTTTACGGGGGTATGGCATAGCTAAATGAGATGTAAATGAGCCCTATTGTCTCTCCAGCCAGGGAAAAGGGAAAGTGTTAACTTTTTTCTTTCTCAAATTTCTCAGCATTCTCTTTCTTGAATGTGTTACATTAAAATGGCCAAATCTTATCAGATTTCCATGTGTTACACATCGTTAGAAAGCTTAGAAACTGCACTTTCAGAATCTATGAATAACTCAAAATGCCCCAGATCCCTACAGATCCCTAGTGTCCCTACTTTCCGTGACTGGTCACATATGCAAACTTCAGACGCTGTGTAGAAGAGAGGGCAGGACTTTCAACAGGTCACGTGTCTTTCCGGGACCATCAGATGCTGGCTAATCATGTCAGTGTGAATAAATAAAAAATCTAATGATTCTGGGAAAATCCAGGATGCCTTTTCCGTGTATTTTCCAGAATGTCTGTGTGAAAAGGGCTTATGTGTAACTATTGCTTTATTAGAGATTGCTTGATATGTCCTGATTGTGTTAAACATCCATGTCTAAACACGTATGTTTCACTGTTTTAATTTACTAAAAACATTGAACGATTAATAAAGATACAAGACTCAACATAATATAACTGTAATATAAGGTTAGAAATATACAACGTCAGTGATAAGGACTTACTAGCCATGATTTAGATTGTGACGCATGCTTACTGTGTTGTATACGGTAATTTAGTCACGTTGAGTTTTAAGTTTTGTTTCTACTTTACTATACGTATTGTCATTTATGTGTATCATCTTTAGCACACAGAATCTTTTGTGGCTCAAACTGTCAGGAAATGCAGGACACGAACCCAGGCGCAGACAGTCGTTTAACAAAACACTGAACTTTATTAAATAAACAGAAAAACAATACCCACAAGGGTGCAAAATGTTACAACCAAGATACACTATTCACTGACTGGACTAGACTCGAAACAAATAAAAAAAAACAGGACACAAACTAGACTACAAATAAATTGACTAGGATTCAAAGACACGACAAGGTACTCACAGGTAGTTTAGACAATGGACAAGCAACACGCACCAAACACATTGACATTAAATTGGAGAACTAATGAGGGGAACAGGTGAAAATCATAACAGGTAAGGGATCGGGTAAAAAGTGACAAGACAAGGAAAACACGTGACTGGATAGAAACATCCAAGGCCACGTGTTCCCACACAAAACATGGTACTGTCAGAACCCTGCCACAAAGACTAGATATAATACAAGACAAGATTGACAGGATCCTGACACAAACATTTATGTGTTCGGCTGCTATTTTTCCCACATCTAAGTATTTCAAAACAATTCCCCACATGTATTAACGGGAATGAAGCTATCCGATCATAACAATGGGCGTTTACGTCTAGGTCTTCAATCCAGGCCCGCCTCTTCAAACGAACCATTTCTCCAGACAGCCTCAAAACCAGGGTACAAAACAGCCTATTATTATTGCTTTTGATATTTTTAAATGTAAAAACCACACGAACATCATAAGAAGACGTCAGGCAGGCAATAGTATAAAAAATAAAAACAGCTGATACATTTCCCATTTAATCTCAGTAAGTAGGTGGCATTTGGGGAGGCTCTCTAGAGTTCAACACAACTGAGTGCAAAATTAGTCAACTACATGTTTGCTTTTATTATATTCAGGAAAGAGAAAGATTACATTTTAAATACATTTTAATAGTTTATCTGGCAAATATAAAAGCCATTTTTAACAATATGCATCGATTCGTATTAGGATAGTGTTCTGGGATAATAGTAATGTCTCTCTCTCTCTCTCTCTATCTCTCTGTGGGTACAGTATATGGGCTCCTTCCTCCTCTCTTGGTAGATTTATGCCTTCTGTCTCTGAGGGTTTTTCAGGACTTTGTGGCTCCCGGTTGGGTCATTTGTTAGAGCTGTATGTCTCTCTCTTTCTCGTGTGCTGTACTCACCTCTACCTATTACTCACAGTGCTAGTTATGTGCTTGCTAAGAAGTAAAAACTGCAGGAGATTTGTGAACCTCACCCTCTTCTTCTTTTAAATACAGCCCACAGTTCCATTGATCTTCCTTCTTAAAGCAATTTTAAAATGGTTAAATAATCTTGAAATATGGCAGCCTTGCTCTGATGTAACACAAATTTGACCCTATATTTCATCATCATCTTTCTCTGAAGATCTGTATTGCTGAGGTTTAAAGATTTGCACATCATGACTCGATTTCTGTCACGTCAGTATGAGATGAGAAATGACTGTGGTAATGAAATCTAATCTCAGCAGTGGACGTAAATCTCAGTAGTGGACGTAACTCAAATCATGAGAAACTGGATTGGACGGCAATGATTTAAGAGTCACCCAGAAAATCGTTATGGGGTGGTTGTGTTAATATTAATTTGTTCAAGTTATGTGTAGGTGAAACATCACTACTGGTATCAGGAGGATCAGCTTAATGGTTTCATATGTAGGTCGAACTGAAATGAATTTGTAGTGATAGATTTTTTTCACATTGCTTATTGTAGTACCAAAATGCCTGTAACAATTGTTTCTTCACTTTACAAAGCATTACTAAAGTACCTGCTATTAAAGGGTTCCTCGACTATGAAGACTAATGCTTTAATACATTTAAAGTATTAAAGCATAAGTCTTCATTGTCGAGGTACCCTTTAATACCAGGTATAGTAATGCTTTGTAAAGTGAAAAAAAATTGTTACAGGCATTTTGCCTTATACTACTAAAATCATTAATAAAAACCCATTAAATATTTTCATTACTTTATTAAATATATAGTGCAAATTGATACAAAATAATTTATAGTTCAAAAAATCAAAACTGTATGTGTCATGTGTGTATGGGGTGCCACCCAAACGAGTGTGTAGGCTTGTTTGACTTAATGCGG
This sequence comes from Paramisgurnus dabryanus, assembly GCF_030506205.2. NCBI lineage: Eukaryota > Metazoa > Chordata > Actinopteri > Cypriniformes > Cobitidae > Paramisgurnus > Paramisgurnus dabryanus. The sequence continues at coordinate 7,891,639 of NC_133345.1, read as the reverse complement.
CCCCACAAGAATCGACAGCCGGATGATGTCAAAGTACAGCGAGAGTGATTCGTGAAATCATACGGAGGGGTCTGCTTTTATATTGTTCTTGTGGAACTTTGACGTCATCAGGCTGTCTGTTCTTGCGGCGCCGCATGATGTCGAACAAGCTGTGTATATAGGTCAGTATATTTGTTATAGGTCAGTATAAGTATGTGACTTGAGGCTGAGCTCTAATTGTCTTGTTTCAGATCCGCCTTGGGGCGCAGCACTGTGCGCCCCAAACCCTCCCACTAATGTTGTAAGCGAATCAATATTGTTTTTTAGGTTTTTCACCTCATGTGATTGGATCATTCTCAGAGTCTCATAACCACGTTGCAGTTTGTCATACAGTATAACTGCTAGTTACAGTACTGATTAGTGAAAGCAAGTGAAATATCTCGACATTGATTGATTATTGAGTATCCTTACAAAATCACCATTTACAAGGTGTTCAGTTGAAAAATAAATAAAGGATTAAGGGCCTTGGACCAGATTGAGCAGCAGGAAATTATTGTGGTCGAGCTTACACTGTGTGCTTTTACAGCAATTATGCCAAACAGAGTTGCCTAGCTGGATGCTATGTAAGTCATGCTTTTTATTGTTTTCCCTGTTTGCTGTTTCAAAGTCTGCGTGATAGACTGCGTACATTTTTGTGGTGCATTTGAGCTGCCTTTGGGTGTACATGATGCTTATAGATAATCCTGTATTTTCTGTGGCTTGGTCGACTATATTGCTTCTCGATGTAGTTTAAAAGAGCTCCCCAAAAAAATCTACTGTGTTTAAGGCAACTTCGAGCTGTTGGACTGTATGTTGTTTGTTGTGAGGATGCATGCTTGAAGAAAAAAGAAACGTACTGGCCTTTGATTAGACAACTTTACTGTGTGTGTGTGTGCGTGCGTGCGTGCGTGCGCGCGCGTGCGTGTGTGTGTACCTGGTAATTATCACGTTGTGGGGACCAATTGTGTTTTTGTGACATTTTGAGGAAACAAGCTTATAAATTAAACTGAATGATGTTTCTTGAAAATCTAAGGTACAAGAAAGGTTTCTGTGATGGTTGGGGTTAGGGAATGGGTTAGGGGAAGGGAATAGGATATATAGTTTGTATGGTATAAAATGCATTACGTCTATGAAATGTCCCCACAAAACATGGAAACCAGAATGTTTAAATGGGACATTTTGTCCATTAACTTCTATTTATTTACATGCAAATGTAGCAGAATGCATTTTTTTTTTTCATTTTGCTGTGTTCCAAAGTTTCGTGACCTTGACCTGCGAATTTGTATTATGTTTAGTAGTACGACCAATAGATAATTGATATGCCTTTAGAAAATGCTGAAAACTGAAAACACAGTATTATTTTGTGCCGTAATAGTGCAAGCATAACAAAAACAAAACCTTAGCATGTGATATTATATCCGGTTGGTTTCCAATTAACCTAGAATTTCAATGTCTTGCTTTAAATCAGCTTTTAACAACATATATATTTGCAAAGTTTTGATAAGACAAACTCTAAAAATTGGTTGGATAAAATATGGAAAAACCTAACTTTCATGTCTGACCCAACCACTGGTTAAAACCACCCAGAGTTTTCAATCCTTCCACAGACACCATAACCTGAGAGGAAAGTGTGATGATCTAAAAGCAAGGTGAAAGGAGCTCGGCTGAATGTCTCTCACACAACAGAAACATTAGAAGACATGTGAGGGTGTTGTGAATGGAAAAGATGGAAGCCTCCTGAGATAATCCATCAGCTTGAAGCAGGAAATCGCTCTAATGACAGTGAAGCCCAATTACTGTGACGCACATGCGAGCATGTGTGGGCTCATAAGTATACCTAGAAAGCAAAGCACTAGTGATGTAAGTGAAGAAAATATGAGCTTGTTCATTTGTGTGACTCAGGGGAGTCTGACTCGTGTGCGTACCCGTTCTGTTCCTATGAATCACTTATACTGAGGTCAGATGAGTGTACAGAACGATGTCTAATAACATCACCTTTAGATCACCCACCTTCACATAATGTTTTGGACAAAAAGGGGGGCCTTGAAGTGGAAAAGGTTGAGAACCACTGATTTTTTTGTCATAATTAACCAAAATGGCGGCACACAGTTTGAGTATTATGGTAGTAAAATGGGGTAGGATAAGGGAAGGGGTTGGGGTTAGAAGAATAAGTTGACGTGTAGTTGCCAAGTTACTTATAGTTAGTAAAATGATCATCACAATAAATTGTTAGTAGAAATATAAAGCAGACAGTCTACTAATACTGTAATTAGGGTGGAAAGGTTGTGCATAGGGCCCTCGCCGATCATTTTATAATTATTATTAATGTTATTATTTTATATCTGTGCGATCTGTGTGAAAGTCCCGCTTATGCGCCACTTCTAGTTCTCCACTCCTTTGACACAAATCTATATTTAAACGCCGCCAACCAGGGGTGCAGCATGCACCGATGTACACACTGGATTTTATTGGTTTTATAAAACTATCTTTTCTTTTGACTCCTCTTTGGTTTAGCCACCGATCCATTTTTACGTTATTAAAACAAAATGGCAAGAACTGATATCACAGTTTTGCAAGTGCATTAAAAATCTACTTAAATAAATGACTATTGTATAAACACTTGCCTAGTTTAGGTCATCTTTTGGCGGACCACTGGGGGGGTTTGGCGGACCACACTTTGAGAATTACTGCTCTAGAGATTAAATGAAAAGATTAAGCACATTAAACACAAAGGCAACAAAAAAATCTTACTGCAGGTAATGAGAATTTTAGTGAAGGTTAACCCAATTAGCCACAAAGTGTAGTCACACAACCATAAATTGTTTATGTATCCAACAAACTTTTGCAGAAATTATAATATTGTTTACTGATTTTTAATATTGTCTTTAAATATAATTAGCTTGCCATTGCTACCTTTTTTACTGTGTGTTCTTACACTATGCACATCATGTAACTGACATGAAGTTGACAAAATGCGTCAAAGTTACTTAAATTTAGTCAAATGTCTGAAGGGGACCATCAAAATAAAGTGTTACAGTTTTGTTTATTCTCCTGTGTGTCATTTCTCCTGTACACCAGCAGAGGGTGCAATGAGCATGATTGGCTGCAACTGGGTCCCAGTCACATGCACTGCAGCTAATCCAGTTTCAGACAAACACATACAGATGTGAAAGATTGTCCCAGTGTTTGCCAGCATCTTTTGGTACACACTCAGGAACGTGATGTACCTACCAGACATGATGCGGTCACAGGAAACACAGCGTCACCTGCACAAATACAGTACACTGTCAGAAATAAAGGTACAAAACTGTACCCTAAGTTTCCGTTTGGTACCTTTACAGGAATACAAAACAGAATACAATTTTGGGTAGATTACCGTACCTTAAGGACCTACATTGTTAGAAAAAAGTCAAAATTGTACCCAAGCTATCAGTGAGGCAGCACTCTTTAAAAATGTAATTGTATGCACCATAAGGTACACTGTAAAATAATTCCGTAGAAATTGCAGCTGGGTTGCCGGTAAATTACCGTAGATTTACATTTATGTTATTTACTGGCAAGAGTTTGTTCAAAGTTAAATGAACATTAAACATTTACAAGTCTTTGTCTTTACAGAGTAAAACTAAAAAAACAGCATCAAGTAAAACATTCTGGAAAACAAAATCTGAAGCAAAAAACAGAAAAAGGTTGATGATGATTTCTGGTCCCTAGAATGCTTTGCATGAGGCTGTTATTGTATAGTTTTATTCTGTAAAGATAAAGACTTGTTAATATTTAAAATGTATTTAACTTTGAACAAACTCTTTCCAGTAAATAACATAAATGTAAATCTACGGTAAATTACCGGCAACCCAGCTGCAATAACATTGTAATTTCTACGGAATTTTTTTACAGTGTACAGATACGTAAACATTTACTAGCTATATGTACCTTTGAGATACTAATATGTATTTTTGAGGTACTAATAAGCTCTCTTTGGTCCCAGTATGTACCTCTGAGGTCCTAAAATGAAATCCTTAGGTGCAAAGCTGTACTTTTAGACAGGGTACAGCCCCAGTGACAGAAAAGGTACAGTTTTGTACCTTTATTTCTGACAGTGTATAGTGTGTGAGTGTTGTATGTGTGTGTGTGTGTGTTTATTTTTACTGTTGTAGTAAAGGACAAAAATCAACCTGGAGTTACCCGTTACAACTAGGGTTGTGCCGATAGACGATAGTATCGTGTATCGACGATCTTCAGACATATCGGCAATGGCAGGCTTTCATGGCGATAGTCATGACGATAGTTGGCGAATGGTTATTATATTATTATTATTATTATTATCATCATAGTTTTATATTAACACCCACAATTCATGCTTTTCCTCACATGAGGGTTTGTGGGCTTCACTTTACGTGGAGAGCTTGTAAAGAGAGAATTCCTTCTTGCACGTACCTGCACTTAATGCGCGCGTCTTGGTCTCCTTCTTCCACTAAATCCAGCGCGCCCCATCATTAGCAGCTGCGCTTCTCTCTGTCACACGTGCACGCGCTCTCGCGTCTGTCCGAAGTCTAAACATAAACTAAAGTAGTAATCCTTATGTATTTGTTCAGTTTAATGCGCTTCATGCGAGCTGAGGCAAACTTTACTTTTTGTTTAAAATATGACCCGCTGCATATTAGCGCCTCTCTCTCACTCTCGCGTACGTGCTGAAAGCTGCGCTCTGTCCGAAGTCAGATCACTAGGTATTAATCCTGTTTATGATATGCATTTCAAGGAGTTGTAGCAACACGTCCCTCGTGTTTAATATATGATTGTGTTTAAGATATGATCGCGTTCCGCTGGACCGATGCGTTTAAAAAGGCACCTCATGAGAGCACCACTGCTTCACACGTGTAGTCTTCTGCAACAGCACTAAACCAATGCATTGAATTGTTTGTATGTGCGCGCACGTGTGTGTGTGTGTGTGTGTGTGTGTGTGTGTGTGTGCGCGCGCGCAGATGCATGTTTTTACAGTTAAGTAATCATGATAGGGTTTTAATGACGCGCTCGCATTAATGGCATCAGGTTTAAGAAGGTTGCGGTCATGACGCTGTTGCTCTTGTTTTGTTTTTTTGTCCACCCATCAAGTGACTTGTTATGAGTAAAAAATTAACAAATAAAAAAATGAGTAAACGTCTGCCCCGCCCCCCGATAATATTGTGTATCGCCGATCTCACAGGCTGACGATAGGACGATCTGAAAATAGGGCATATCGCCCAACACTAGTTACAACGTCCCCTGTTATCTAAATTGTCTAACCATTTCTGGCACATTCTCTCTGTTCAACAAGTCATGTTTTGTTTTAATAAGAAACAAATCTGACCCCATACTTTTGCACTTGTTGCTATGGTATAATCGGCCTTGTATGTGGCTTTGAAGTGAATGTAATGGAGCCTGTGACAGGAAACACCATGGAAACAGTTTGTCATTTAAGTTTTTCATGGTTTTGAACATTATAAATTGCAGTGGCGGCTCGTGACTGCTCATCCGGGGGGCGCAAATTCAAAATATGTGTTCGGAGTGTCATGTGTGTTGCTTGTGTTTTCAAAATATGTGTTTGTTGCGTCATGTGAACCATGTGCATCACGTGTTCTGCTGCACACGTGTCAAAACCGTTTATGATAAAAGAGATGCTCACATTCCCAAAATACACGCAAGACACTCCCTTAACAGTAAACTCTGATTACACGTGAGATTATGTGAGTATCTGGCAAACGCAAGCATCTCCCTTTGACGCATCTGCAACACCAAAGGTAATTTTAAAACGTGAATCGGACAATTGGTGCTCTTTAATGAATCAGAAATTATGCATTTTTTATTTCTTTAAATATAGTATTGGAATTTTAGTAAATAGGGGAACAATTCTGGGACTGCAATTGTAATATAAAAAAATCATCACATTACAGTAACAGCATGTGTAGTTGTTCATTCATTGTAAATTACTGTAAAGTATTGTTTATACTCGACGCGTCCGCACGGGCGCGTTGGTGCGCGCGGCAAAAATGACGTCAACGCGGAGTGGCCGGTCGCGCGCGTTGGGTGCGCGAGACCCCATTTCGCGTGGCGCTGTGCACGACATTTTTTGTAACTTTCCGCGCGGCTCCGCATCCGAAAATGACCGAACTCGAGGCGATTCTGTCCGAGCAGGCAAGCCTGTGACGTATCTCTTTGATCAATCCAAGCAAAACAATGTATATATTTATCTGACACTCTGGAAGTAAAGTATGGAAACTTTGCAGTTTAAAATACGAATTCTTTTACATGATTCAGAATGTTTGGCTTATATTTGTATTGACAGAACTACTGGACGAGGAATAAAATACAAACCTTAAGATGTCTGTACTGTTTGTTTAGTAAAAACGTTAATGAAATGATAATGTTTAATAAAGACATATTTAAAATATTGTTGTTTTATTCATGTTCTCATATTTATATATATCAAACTCTAATGTTAAAAGCACCAGGGTTGATCCAGCGGACGACTTCTTCTATCCTCTTCTTTGTGTTTGTTTTTGACTTTATTGCTCGCGCGTCAACTATAAACGCCTCGTCCGTTTGGTGAGACGCGCGCGCGATCCGCGGAGGCTTGCGTTGCGGACCAAAGCACGACCATAAACAAGGCTTAAGGGTTCTAGTCGTCCCTATCAACATCACATCTGATGTCTTCTCTGGCAATGCATCTTGGAAAATACTGTCTGTAATGTCTAATCCAACCCTGGCAGTCTTCAGTAGAAATGTCCCCACACCCTGTGTTCATTGCCTCTAGTGAAGTCATTGGTCATGTGGATGTCACAAACATTTGGAGATGAACATGACTCAGAGATTAAGCTCCTCTATAGGGTTTACTGTAAGAAATGGTACTATGGAGGCAGGAACAACAGTGAAATCGCATATGCAGCAAACCAGTCTGACTTGCTGGAATGCCACATTATCCCACACAACAATGAAGGTAGGCGAGTTTGATGCTTATTGCCTTCTCTCCTCTGCTGGCACAAGTCGATCATGCAGCTCATAGAGAAAAGAAATAAGCCTCTCTGTATAGACAGCTTCAGCAAAACAACATAAACAAACGGGTTTCCTCGAACAAACTTGTGTTGACATCCCAAATGTTGCCTTGTTTAGCTTAGACCTCGTTTGTCTTTTAAACTCCAAATTTCTGTTTATTCCTCCGTCAAATCGTTCTTACATGAATTTGTCATCTATCTGAGTGCTGGCATATTGTGTCTTATATAAACTAATTGGGGTAATGCAGACTCATTGGTCCACACTGTCAGTTTAGGAGAAGATTACATTTGTTTTTTGTCTTATTTCACCTTTACCCCAATCAGCTGTGTATACACTTCCACATGGGGATTTTCTGTAAGGATTAGTAAACTGTGCATGAGAGGGAGGGAGGAAGAGAGAGACAGAAAGTGTGTGCATGTGTGTGCGTGGGATTTACAGATGGCAGGATAACCACGTGGCCGCCATCTCCACTCTGACACTGAACTGGTGTGACAGTCACCCGGTCAGCTGACAACAAATTCTCACTTCTTATTGGCTGCCGCTGATCAACCTATACAGCTTCAAAAATAATCCGGTATGGACCCTTAGGCAGGGTGTTTCTAAAAGAGAGAGGTAGAAGAGATACATAAAACTATAGCAAGAGAGAGAGTCGCATACTTTTATTTAAAGCGTAACTAAACCCCTGGTGAGAGCGTGACTCCACCCACTGGCAATATTTGAAAAATGCAAGAAAAGTGGGCAGATCCCAACGGAGATAGAGGGGACGAACTAAGCTTGTACCAAGTGTGTGGTGAGATCATGACAAGGACGTGGTGAGCTTGAACCTGCTTACGTCACGAGTCATTTTTTGGACCCAACATCCAATAGGAAAATTCAACTGCAGTAGCCACCGTTTAACCTGAAGAGGGCAGCACTCAGATGTTTTTACACCATATATTGCAGTATTGGAACACTTTATATCCAAATGTCAAAAAACTTACCAAAATCAATGAACAACACTAATAAAGCATCATTCTTACAGATCATCAACTAAAAAAGTTGAACATCATGTTGAAAATCCTGTTTCTGTACTGTATGTTCATACGAAAAGCATCAGTGAATGTAAGCTGCATGCACGTTTGGTATTATTGATCATTTGAGTCACAGGCATGTAACAAATCAATGTTTTCGAAGTTGCTTCAGGCTGTATTGGTGGCATTTTGAGTACCAAAACCTTGAAAAATATCAATGAGCTACCTACCTAGGCAGAATTTTAAGGCAGCTTATAAATCAAACAGAATGATGTTTATTGAAAATGTGAAGTAGCAGAAAGTTTTCGGTAATGGTTGGGGTTAGGAGCGCTACGACAAAATTGAGAAATGTTTAACTTTATGCAAATGATGAACTACTTTCTGGACATTCGTGAGCGGCTACCTACTTGTTAAAGTGAGACGCTGTTGCAGGAACTTCCAGTCCTGCTCTTAAAGAGCATCACTTTCCGTACCCACTTTTCCGTCACAGAAAACATGAAAAACAGCACACACACAAAAAATTATCCAAATTCTTAGCATTCATGAAATGGTAGCCCCGTGTCCAAAATCATGCCTTATGACAGTACGTACTGACCATTAAGACAGCAAATTCTATGCAAGATGTGTGGATGCAATATGGATATATTTTAGACATTCATTATCTGCCATTTTGACCCATATGCTCACCTGATGTACTAACAACAACTGCGAAAATCATGTATCATGCACACTGACGTATGCAGCACTTACTGAAACACCACACAATATTAGACACAACAGTACACTGTTGAGTTTAGCTTCAACTGTATTTAAACACATTTAAAGCAGCAAATCAGGGTTTGGATTAGCTATTTAACTAGGGTTAAAGCTGTTCAGTAGGACAGTTGGTCAACCTCTTTTATACTGGAATCATTATGCATGTATGGGGAGCAATTGCTGTTTAAGTAATGCATGTACCAGCCAATCACTAGCTTTTATTTTATCAAGATTGTGCTTAAGAAGATCAAGTGTAGGGAGTAGATAGTAAAGTTGATCCCTAGGTTCTAGTACAGAGCAAGTGGGTCATTGTTTGACATACATTTCATGTAATGTTATTTTTTGTGAAAAAAGCAGGATAACTGCATTTATTAATGATACACAGCAGAGTGTCTTTGATTTGTAGTCTTATTGTAGTGTGGATTCTTTGCTTTAGTTATAATGTAAGGAGCTGTCCATTCAGAACCACACCCATTACTTCTTCTGTACAACGTGGATTACATTTTCCCATAAATTTGCAAAACTAGTAAAAATTGTATGATTGTCATGTGTAATAGATTTGAGAGTTTAAAAATAAAGCTCTTGCATGTCCCTGTTCCAAACACTATCCTCAGATCTTTGTGTACTTTTTTATCATTTTAGTAAAATACTTTTTTCTGGAATAGAAAATGTATTTTAACAATGAAGAAAATTATAAAGGTACAACACCTATAATAGTCATTAAACATTTGTGATTCATGCTGGCAGAATGAGTCAGAATGCGCACTGACTAATTTTGAGCTACAGGAGCAAAAGAAAGTATGAATGCTGATTTTGGTCTAAATTGAGATTTTCATAAGAATAAGTGCGTAAGCCCTCATCTAGCGATCTCAATTCTCTAAATGGTCATTAAACATCTAAAATGATCTTTATTTGTGTTTTCTGAGAGGTGTACCATCCAAAATGCTTAATCTAATACAAAGATGCGTGTTTATCCACATGCACATGACATGACCTTTTGGTTTCGGATTCAAAACATAAAGTGCAGGACTTTCTTTATGTAAAAATAACTATTAAGGGAGATAAAGTTCGGGCCCTGATTGATGTTAAAAGAGTTATTAAGACAGATAAGACATAAAAACGATCTTCCTCGTGCTGACTGACAGATTCACGTGAACACAGACCCACGAGTGCACGACCCCGATACACATATACACAGAATTACAGTTTTAAAAATATCTGTTTTGACAAGAATTCACGTAGATATTATCTGTTATATCTTAAGTGAACGTTTGGTTTACTGTTGGAAAAAATATCTGATGTGTAACATTATATTAGATCTTTGCAGTATAGTCCATTTTAAAGGGGCGGTGAATTTGTCAATTTTATTGTTTTATACTGTTGTCTGAGGTCTACTTATGATGTTTGCGTGGTTTTTACATTCAAAAACATCAAAAACAATATGTTATAGGCTATTTTGTAACATGGCCTGAGTGGATGATACACATAAATGACAATACGTATAGTAAAGTAGAAACAAAACTTTAAACTCGACGTGACTAAAGTACCGTATACAACACAGTAAGCGTGCATCAAATTATAAACTGCGGCTGATAAGCTCTATCAATAACTTTGTATTTCTATTGTGCTTAGGGTTGCCACCCATGTCTGATAAAAAACCTGGACATATCGATGACCCGGCCAATTGGTTTGCTCACAATCCCCCCCCATAGCATAATATTTCTATAGGCCTATGCAATTATTGGCAACACTTTACAATTTTCTTTTTTTTTTTCAATTCTTATTTGTTAACATTAGTTAATGTATTAACTAACATGAACTAACCGTGAGCAGTACATTTGTTACTGTATTTGTTAATCTTTGATAACGTTAGTAAATAAAAATACAGCTGTTCATGGTTTATTCATGTTAGTTCACAGTGCATTAACTAATGTTATCAAGATTTAAATAAATGTATTAATAACATTAACAAAGATAAAAAATTGCTTTATGCTATAAGTGCAGTTTATTATTAGTTAATGTGTTAACTAATGAACCTTATTGTAAAGTGTTACCCAATTATTTGTTCATTATATTAAAATATGTAAATCAGTTTTACAATTTATTAAAGCTGCTTATACTATTTATGTAAACTGTTTTTATTTATATTCCATTGCACCTTTAAACAGGTCTAAATAGCAACTAGCAAATATGCACATGAAATTAAACTTGTTGAACTCACCTCAACATGTATTTTACAATCATTTAACCTGCCATGGGTTAAGCTGATGTCACTTTTACAAACTCTACACTATGCAAGATTTTAACTCTTTTAAGACAGGGATACACTTTCGTATAGTCTGGTGTCAAATGTGTCTTATATTTTCGCTTTTCGGGCACTCTCCCTCTGCCATGGCGCTCCTGTTGGTTCGGGAGAAGAGATAAAAGCCCGCCTACACTGACAATTGATTGGTTGATGTTCTGAAACAGGCCAATCAGGATGCTCTCTGTCTTACATGCGCTAAATGAGGCAAACACACACACAGACACAAGGTCTCCCTCTCTGCCGTGCGCGCGCTAAATTTCATATTCACATAGCTTTTCGAAAACCGGGACATTCAGTGTCCCGGGAGAGTTGATACATTTCCCGGGACAGGTTATTAAAAAGAAGGACAATCCCGGTAAAACCGGGACAGGTGGCAACCCTAATTGTGCTTGTGAAGTTGCTCTTTAGTACACGTAACGTTACATACCACAGTTATATGATAAAAAAGCTTTGTTGAGTGTTTGACCGTTCAAACGCAACTTGCCTAAATTACCGTATACAACACAGTAAGCGGGCATCAGAATCTAAATTGGGGAGGATAAGTCCTTCCTTTGCATATTTCTACCGTTAAATTACAATCGTATTGTTAAGTGTTGTACCTTTATTAATCGTTTAATGTTTTTAGTAAATTAAAACAGTCAAACATATGTGTTTAGAAACGGATGTTACAACAGGACATATCAAGCTATCTCTTCTAACAAAGCAATAGTGAAACGCAGTAACTTAAATAAAGTAAAATGTCTTACTTGCTGTGTCATTTTCGTCAGATCCAATATTAGTTGTGCTTTTAATCACAGTCTCTCTGCAAATCCAGCATCGACTTGCTTCTTTACAAGTGAATCCGCACAGTACACAAGGTAATCAAACACTCCCCACGCGAGCTGGAACTCTTCAAAAACAACCTTTATCCACGCATTACTAATGTTATTTTCCGAGCCTCCGAATTAAAGTATTCAGCTTCTGTGTTATTCCCACGCGGTTCTTCCACAACCCAAGACTTCGTTACCATGGTTACTCTATCATAACAGATCACCGCGTCAAAATAAAAGTCTATCAGAAAAAATATATTTAAAAGTCATTTTGGTTACATTTGGCAATCTTTAAAGACATATGTTTACTGATTGAGACATGTTTACTGATTGTGCCACGCGAAGCTGTGGGCGGGGCTACAAAAGTGGTCCTTGTATTTGGCTATGGGGAGGTGCTTCAATTCTACTTTGACGTCATAGATTTCCGAATTCCACACTGGAGTGTTTAGTTGGCTTGGTGCCAAAAACGGTTATATTTCAGTAGCACGGACGTTTTAAGTTCTGAAACTTGCAGGATGTTCATTTAAGTATGATGACCTCTTATATAAAAAATTATCAAGTTAAAATTGAGTTTTTGATTCACCGCTCCTTTAAAGGTGTCTGTCTCAATATCAATGAAAGAATAAAAGAAAGAAAAAAGTTGAACATATATTTTACTAGATTTTTGTTTTTGACTTTGTGTGTTTACCAGTGATTTAGTAATTTAGTTTTTGAACCTTCAAAAATCTTTGACTCAAAGATTGACTTTGCTGACTCTATCAACAGATTCCAACAAATGATACATCGTTTTGAAGTTTGTCTAATAGAGAATGTCAAAATATAAATAACTAACTTTTGAAAATGTGAAAATGTGAAAATTTGCCAGCACAAGTCACATTTACTTGTTATTTGAGTCTTGTATGTCCTATACAGTAATAATAATGTTTTTCCTTGATTGTTCATAATCCAATCATGGTAAATATTGGACAGAGAAAACACTGCTGGGTTAAAATAATCCAATGCTGGGTTGTTGTTGCCCAACCATGGGTTAAAGAAACAATACTGCAATTGTTTTTTTTTAAATCCAGCGCTGTGTTCTGTCCAATATCTATATACCCAGCCTGGATTATAAACCTTTACAGTGTAGTGTTACTTTATATTTAAAAACTTTTTTTATTTTAAAACTAAATGTTAACAGAGATTATCCATCTAGTTGTATATTAGTATTCCATCATGTCTTGTTTTTCAACAGAAACATCCAGTTTCCCAGAATCCTTTTTTCTTTTGGATTGTACCCTGCAGTGGCAATGTCTGTTGCTGATGCAATGCCATTATATGTGTATCTATCAGTGTGTGTTAGTTTTAGGTGCAAGCATCGTGGCCATTTTCCTGGAAAGAGTGTGACTCTCGATACGTGCTAAGCTAATACTGAGAAATGTTTAATTAGCAGAAATGTCAAGCTGTGCATCTGGACGAAGAACCAAGAAATGTTGTATGTGTCACATGCTTTCATAAAAACATGGCACAGAGTAAAACATCTATGAATATAGCAGCATGTTAATATCTTCTGAAAAAGAAAAAAAAAGTTGCATTATCATAAACTAGCAAAATGTAACGGTTATAACATTTTATTTCATTACATCATCCATGAACATGATTTGAGAGTCCCGCTGGGTTGATTTACATCCACAGTAAAAGTGAACACTACAACTCCCATAATTCCATGCTCCTTCACAGCAGCACCAAGCTACTCCATTGTTTTTGTTATTCTGCTTATCGATATAGTTCTTTTTAAGGGGACATTTCACAAGACATTTTTAAGATGTAAAATAAATCTTTAGTGTCTCAAGAGTACGTATGTAAAGTTTTAGCTCAAAATACCCCATAGATAATTTATTATAACATGTTAAAACTGCCACTTTGTAGATGTGAGCAAAAATGTGCCATTTTTGTGTGTTCCTTTAAATGCAAATGAGCTGATCTCTGCACTAAATTGCAGTGCCGTGGTTGCATAGTGCAGATTAAGGGGCGGTAATATCCCCTTCTGACATCACAAGGGGAGCCAAATTTCAATGACCTATTTTTTCACATGCTTGCAGAGAATGGTTTACCAAAACTAAGTTACTAGGTTGTTCTTTTACACATTTTCTAGGTTGATAGAAGCACTGGGGACCCAATTATAGCACTTAAACATAGAAAAAGTCAGATTTTCATGATATGTCCCCTTCCATCATGTTCAGTGCTAAGCTAGCATACTAGTTGTTCAGACAACCCTACTAACAAGTTGAGCCTGAAGATGTGTATTTTTGCACTGTATTGCTTGTAAGGGGATGAATTCTGAGCGAACAGTTGCTGTGTGAAAGGTCAGTGGGGTATACTTTGAAGATGTAAGTGTATTATTGGTTCAAGCTATCTGCTAACATCTCTGCCCTCACACACAGCTTGAAACAAGTGCTTCAATCGCTGTAGGCATCTCACTAGATTTTGGAAAAGAGCCATAGTGGGTGTGTGCATTAGCGGATTAAGATTCCCAGCCGATGATTGCGTCCTAATTGAGGCTGACGGGAGGGCAAGAGGTCTTTATAATCCCCCCAAACACCAGAAGACACCCCACCAATGCACACGAGAAACCCACCTCATCTGATCCCACCAGAGGAGACAGTCACAGCTAACCAAACAATGTCTGAGAAACAAGAGGGAGAGGAAAAGCAGTGATGAGCATGCTCAGTATCGCTCTCATCGACTGCAGCTTTCAGCAGCGGGCGGGTTAGAGAGAGAGGGAATCAGGAAAAAGATCGAATGAACAAGTGCAACAGTGAAAGAATGACATTGAGCGAGCGAAATCACTCGTGCTCTGCAACTTCATGAGACGAATGTCGCCTGCTTCTGTCTGGGTATCGGTGTGAGTGCTGTTTGTTTCCACAGATTTATTTCCATTTGGTATACACATACATACACACGGTGGCTGTGACCGAGCCTCACAACACAGAATTTCAGGGAAACGTGAAACGAGGAAGATCAGCCCAGCAGCATTATACTGTCTGGATTGTCAGTATCCTGTGGGCGAGTGCGTAGTCTATCGGCTCTCTGAATGGGACGGCACAGCGGGACGCACTTTCTGCTCAGCGGCTGCCCGTCACCAACATGCAGCCGCAGCCACCTGACGCCGTACCCAACACTCTGTCAGCAACGCACCAATGAGAGGCTTCAAACTTGCATGGTAAGAACATGTTTAGGAGTATGAGATTCGTGATGGGATGAGGCTTTGGAAATGGATGCCGAAAGCACGGAAAAGATTAAGAAATGTTTGTGCGGTTTGTGTTCGTTTTTAAAAAAAAGAAAACCATCATATTTTGTAAAGTCTCCTTGGGTCTCACTGCGTGTCGTGGCATGCGGCCAACTGCAGTGCCTCCCTCTTTTTTGATATTTCCTTCAAACTCCACTCCCTCTTCCTTATTCCATCTTTTGTTCTTTTTTGCACCTGTGCCCTTTATTTCTTTAAACTCCCTCTCTGCATCTCCCCCTCCCATCCCGTCCTGTGCATGTGTTTGTGAATGCGCCTCAGTCATGTGGTGGATATTTTTAGCTGCAAATCACAGCATGTAGCACTGAGGAGAAACGAGCAGCAACGTGCAGCCTGCTTCCTCTCGCATTAATCACTCTCACACTTAGAGCGCTGTTCTTTTCCCTGTTTCCCTTTATTTTGTGTTTCTTCCTTATAGGAATTTTTTTGTGAGATTTATTTGATACCTCATAGATGGCAAAGAGGTTTCATTGAGAACAAATTAAGTCTTGAGGGAAAGACACTCAGAAAATGACCTTAATAGCCTTGTATGTCATTCTGCACGTGTGGAGTTTCCAGAGGTCTCAGCTATGTCTCACACTTTGCTCGCTAAAGACGATCGAATATTCGAGATTTTGGTGTTAGAGAGAAACTTAAACATTTCAACTACTGTGTTATATAATAAATATATTGCCGTGTTAAGCTGTTGTAGAACGCTAACAAATGCACAGCTGTGGCTGTGTCAAACTGTTTTGTTGCTCAGGCTACAGGCACAGCTAATTGATATAAAAACTTGGAAGAAGTTTATTTTTATTACTATTTATATCAATAGATTAAAGTCATTGTTGAATATTGGCATCTTTTATAGTATACACACTGTAAAAGCAATTTAAGAATTTAAAGTCCCCATGAACAGGAAGTCACTGTCGACCATATTTCCTGTATGGTGACGTATTTCTGAGTCAAACAGAATAGGCTCACTTAAGATGAGCAAAATCTGCACAGAACCAAACACTGGTGATCACCGCGAGATGCATGCCGGTTAGAAATGTTGTCTGTCTTGCTCTGATGTCATGCCGACGTGTGGCAAAAAACGTTTGCGGCTACCAAGTGACCTGATCGGATTCAGCAGTTGAACATAGTTGCTTCCTCCTGACTGGGTTGGTGAAAGCACAATGGGAAACGACTTGCTGCCGACACAGCTTAATGCTCACTTAATGCTAAATACTTAAAGAGCACCTATTTCATTGCTAAAAGCAACGTTATTTAGTGTATTTAGTGTAATACAATTTGTTTGCGTGGTTTATGGTTAAAAACACATTGTTTTCCATATACCATACATTTTTGTAGTTCCAGACTTCCCTCTCTTTCTGAATCACACAGATATTCTTCGATTTAAAAAGCGCTGTGTCTCTGATTGGCCAGCTAATCTGTACGTTGTGATTGGCCTGAATACTTCTGACATCAGCCGGAAATGTGACGCTCCTTACCATGTTTGAAAGATTCGGTCACAATGCAATGCTAACAGGAGTTAACTTACAGGCTGTGAGTCCGAAGCGGGAGAAATTATGATAATGTCGGTCTTGTCTACATCACCAATCCCAGGAAGTAACCTGTACCTACAATCCGGGTGTTTGTTGTAGTCCAAGAAAAGGGATTTACGTTGGAGACGATAACTCGCGTCATCGTGTACTTTAGGGTTTGTACCTTTTGCATATCGTTAACATGTACTAATACACACTTACACATCAAAGAAATCGTGAATCGGGTAATTGGTGGTCTTTAATGCTTAATGATTTTTAATAAACGCAAAGGAAAAACGTTTATATTTTTCATGAAAAGTGTGGCTTGTTTATTTTTTATTTATTGTATCTCCTGATAAATGTTAAAAAAATGAAGCTAAAGCTTATTTTCAGTTGAAAGACTGAGTTGAACTTGTTTGGGAACTCAGTGTGTTGTGTCTCACCTCCTTCCCTCTTTGTCACCTGCATTGGAAGAGTTTTTATCCCTCTGATTTCCCTGTGGACACTGCTGATCTCTTGCCTGTTCCTGCGCTCTCTTTCTGTCTAAATGACTGCTCTGTCATACTTTAACTAGGGCAGCCCATGAGTCTATTCAGACATAGGTAGCCTCATACAAACAGCTCTGTATGAATCATCATTAATTAAAAATGCTCATTTAAAGTAATTATTCTTTACTCTTTATGCAAACACACGTTTGTCTTGACAGACTAAGTATACTTTAGTATATTATTCATATTGTATTAAACTCTCCCTGTAGTCAATATTTTATCCCTGCCTCCACGCTATCGTACCAGCTCATATCATAGACATAAATCTATATAGATGTTGGGTTCCCCATAGGATATGTAAGTTGCCCGTTAGCAGCATGTATTTTTATCGTCACTGATGTTAACAGGTTAAAGCATTCACACGGCAAGTATGAGTCTGCTTGTGTTGCAGAAGTGGAGTTGAAGCAACAGTGCTGCAATCATTTCAGCGACAAGTCTATGCGGAATCCATTTCTATGACTCAAACTGCCTGATCCGCTCGTTCAACACATAGACTGTAAAAAAAGATGGACGACGCCCATTCGCTCTCTTCTATTAGTGAAAAGTGAAGCCGCCAGTGTCCCGATACAGTGCCGACATCTTGAGTCTGACCAGTCCTGCGCAGTAGTGAGCAGGAAGTAAAGCCGCGAAATCAAGGACCCACCCTCGCTCTCGCAGAATGCGCATATCACAGCTGTCAATCATGAGGTTACACCAACGTTTTTATAGCATTAAAACGCTTTACTCCACTTTCGTTGTGCCTAATTCAATAAAGCAGCCTCTCGTACCTTACTACTTGCTTAGTAGTAAGTAGTAAATGTTTTTTTTTTACTAATTTTAAACTCCTAAACAAAATTCCTTCACATAAATGCAATTATTTCAGCTTTTTAAAATTTTTGTTTGTTTGTTTATTGTTTGTTTGAAAGCAGAGGGTCTGTTCTTTCATTTGATATATTTGTATGTTTATATATTATTAGAAGAAAATTTACCTGGAAGGCATTTTGTGAAACTTTTGGGAAAATCACAAAAAATGCTAGCGCGCAACTTTTTCAAATTTACAGCCATTAGTAAAGGTAATGTTTAGATTTTTATTAACACTTTTTATTACCCAATATTTTTTTGCTATAAAATACTAAATAGTTAATGTGCACATAACTTGTTAAATTACTAAAAACTCCAACAGCTGTTTACTTCAATGTTGCCTGTTTGCTCTGTGCTGGATTTGCTGGAGCCGTGGTGTGGTTGTTGTGGTGTTTTTTGTGGTATTAATACAGATGAAAATCACAAGACACCTTAGATCCACAAGCATTTATGCACTAATGGGATCACTGTGTTGTTTACTATCGTATGATCAATCATGATTCAGCTCTTAGGGGCTGTGCACACCAAAGCTTTTTTACGCAGCTGAAAACGCCCAGGTGGTCACCGACTGCCTGCTTTCTTCTGCTAAACGCTTTGGTTGCTGTGATACTTCTGCTTTGTTTATCATTCGTTGTACGATGCGCTGATATTTGTCCCGCCCCTCCTCCACTGTGATTGGACGGCCGTGTGAAAGCAGAAATTAACAAGCTGAGCTTTTCACCCAAAGTTGAATATTTTTAAACTCTCAGCGGTGAGTGCAGAGACACACCAGCCGCTGGACTTTTTTTTAAAATGCAGCGCTTCCATTGGATTCAATTGAAAATATATGCCGGCCGCAGACGCAAAAGCTTTGGTGTGCACGCTACCTTAATGTCAATAGCTCAAATGATCTGTGCAGCCATTCATAACAAGAGATGTTTAGCTGCTTGCTCTGTCATGTTTCTTCCTTGTCATCTGTCATCCAGTATTAACTATTTATTTATAGGGCACACAATTTAAATGTCATGCATTTTTGTGGATGCCAAGCCTATTAAAGTTTTTATTGTTTTTACCATTTTACAATCTTTTGCAAATAATTTTAAAGTACCACACAGTTAACGAAAATATGATTTGATTTTCATCATTCCAGTTGAATGTCTGTAGTTCAAAAAAGTATATTGACAAGAGTTGCTTTTTTAAAGGGAACATGTCAAGAGTATTTTCCCATTTTGTCACTTATAATACTGTTGTATAACTGGCTCACTGGCTTTACTATGTCACTTTAGTAAAACTGTCATTTTTGAGTAAACTATGCAAAAAATACAAATCCTATTAACTGTATCTGTGTGATATTTAGGAGCACACACTGTGGGACATTTCATTTGTGTCACATTTGCTTTCTGTATGAGACAGTCTTTACTTTCACACACTGTCATGTTTGTGTCATACTTCATCAAGTTTAGTTCTCCATTCAGAATCACAGATCTGCCTCTTTGTGGGTCGCCGTCGCCATGGATATGGCTTCTGCACGATAGCCGCCGTCACTGGCAGTTTCCGACTCAGTCGTGTCCTGCCAAGGCCAGGTTGCCATGACAACGCTTTAAAGCGAACAAAGGCAGCTGACAGCTAAAATCTCTCAGCGATTTAGATTTAACAATTTTACTACAGGACACAAACACTCACACCTTTCACATCTGTAGTTCGGTTCATTTGGTTTGGACCAAAGGCAAAAAACTGTTGAAACTAACCAAAATGCAGTCATGTGATAACATTCACATCACTTGTTGGCCACATGTGTCTTTGAACGTATTTCCTAAACTGCTTTTTGATTGGTCAGAATCAACGTGCAGGAAATTCCGTTTAAAGTAAACAAAGGAAAAGGAAAATACAGCAGACAGCACGCCGCTGTTTATATAGTATTGAGAGCCGACTGCACATTCTGATTGTATTCATGGTCTTTATATACTACATAGTTTGTATACACCATTTTAGGCAAACTATTCATTTGAGAATGAGGTGCGGAGGTGGCTTGAAAATGATGTTTTAATGCAATGCAAACTGTGAAGTTTGTCCGCGAGCTGCCATCACGCTTTTGTTGCTCGTGCTTACTGTCAACAAACACTACCTTATCCCATAATCCACTACAGCAGCTGGGTTAGTTCAAAATGTGCAGTACTTTTTGCAGTTAGGTCTATCTCACTACTATCACATTCTTACCACAAACAAACCACTTCAGAGTTCGTTTGAAGGCATACCGCTTGTTTGGTCCGCTTGTGGTCACACCCGCATCGATTGCTGCATTATAACCGGCCCAGATAAACCGCACCGAGTGGGATAATGAACTCTAGCATGATTCAACCGCACTAAATAAGGCAGGTGAGAAAACACTCCCAGAAAGTTTTCAAAGCCCCTTTACTTTTTTACATTTTTTCAGCCTGATACTACAGTTGCTTAAATTTCTGTGTTTTTATCCAATGATGTTTACATTACAATTCTGTATCTGTTAAAAGTTGTTGTTTGTTGTAATGCTGTAAAAACCATCTGGAAAATGAGGCCCGATATTGGTTATACATTGCTAGATGTATTCAGCTGTGGAAAAAATAAGAGACCACTCCAGACTTTAATCATCATTTCTATTTGTATTATGACGATTTCAGTCCAGCGTCTGTTGAATTTCAACAAAGCAAACCTCGAAAGTGACAAAGTCGCCCAAAAGCAAATGTAAAACACTGAGCGCAAGTTTTTCAGAGTCAGAAAAAAATATTTTTTCTATGTAAAAACATTAGTATTTTGTTGTTGTGAAATTAATTTTAAGGGGCGGTAAATTGATCGATTTTATTGTTTTATACTGTTGTCTGATGTCTACTTATGATGTTCGCGTGGTTTTTACATTCAAAAACATCAAAAGCAATAAGTAATAGGCTATTTTGTAACATGGATTAGTGGCTCTCTGGAGAAAAGCTTCGTTTGAAGGGGCGGGCCGCACTGAAGACCTTCCCCGTCATTACATGTGGGCAAATGTTTTAAAAACATTAATGTGCAAAAATAGCAGCCGAACACATATATGTTTGAGCCACAAAAGATTCTGGGTGCTAAAGATGATACACATAAATGACAATACGTATAGTAGAAACAAAAATTTAAATTCGACGTGACTAAAGTACCGTATACAACACAGTAAGCGCGCATCAGGTTATAAACTGCGGCTGATTAGCTCTTATCAATAACTTTGTATATTTCTATTGTGCTTGTGAGGTTGCTCTTAGATACACGTAATGTTACATACCACAGTTATATGATAAAAAAGCTTTGTTGAGTGTTGGACCTTTCAAACGCAACTCGCCTAAATTACCGTATACAACACAGTAAGCGGGCATCAGAATCTAAACTGCGGCTGATAAATCCTTCTTTATCAATAACACTGTATATTTCTACCGTTAAATTACAGTCGTGTTGTTAAGTGGTGTATCTTTATTAATCGTTTAATGTTTTTAGTACATTAAAACAGTCAAACATACGTGTTTAGACACGGATGTTACAACAGACATATCAAGCGATCTCTTCTAACAAAGCAATAGTAAAACGCAGTAACTTAAATAAACTTACTTTGTACTGCTGTGTCATTTTTGTCAGATCCAATATTAGTGGTGTTTTTAATCACAGTCTCTCTGCAAATCCAGCATCGACTTCTTTACAAATGAATCCGTGTACACAAAGTAAACACTCCCCACTCGAGCTGGAACTTCTTCAAAAGCAAACTTTATCCACGCATTCCTAATGTTGAGACTCCGTTATCCAGCGTCTGTGTTCTTCCCATAGACCGTTCTTCCACAACCGAAAATGCGTTTCCATGGTTACTTCAGATCACCGCGTCAAAATAAAAGTCTCTCAGAAAAAATGTATTTAAAAGTCATTTTGGTTACATTTGGCAATCTTTAAATACATGTTTACTTATTATTGAGACACACGTGTGTCACGCGAAGCTGTGGGGGGGGGGGGCTACAAAAGTGGTCCTTGTATTTGGCTATGGGGAGGGGCTTCAATTCTACTTTGACGTCATACTTTTCCGAATTCCACACTGGCTTGTTTTACTGGCTTGGTGCCAAAAACTGTTATATTTCAGTAGCACGGACGTTTTCAGTTCTGAAACTTGCAGGATGTTCATTTAAGTATGAAGACCTCTTATATAACAAATTATCAAGTTAAAATTGAGTATTTGATTCACCACTTCTTTAAACTTATCTCTGCAGTGTTGAAGATTGGAAAACACTGCATGTTTTTTCTTTTTTTAATTTGACCATGTCTTCCCCAAATGCAAATAAAAACATTCTTTTTATTGAAAAGCACCTTTTTCAAAGCTAAAAAGCGTTATACTTGCAGCTTTAAACACATACCTATAAATAGTAAATCTAGCAAAACTGAAAGGGACCATTGAAATTTTTTTTTCTGCTGTTGTATTTAAAATGCTTAGACGTACAGTAAAAGCCACTAAATGACACATCCATCAAAAATGATATGATGATATTAGCTAAATGCTCTCGGCAATGCATTGCACTTTTCAGTCATTAGTTCATATACATTTAGCTGCAAGTCATAATTTAAAGTCCGTAGTAATCTTCAATGTCTATGTGTGCTGATAACTGGGAAACTTGTTCATTTGGATTACCTTATAAATAAGCAATTTAAACCAGGTCTTGCAGATATCCGAAAACTTAATAACTTTCTAAAATGTCTTGGCTTTGATCTTTCCCAGAAATCTGCTTGTGTGCACACGCTCAGAATGTCATAAAAGGTCAAACTTGATCCTGCCCTAATGCTGAGAGCGAAAACAATTATTTTCACACTATTAATGGGTCAGAAATCATTCCAGATCTTTTCATTTATTTACCGCTTGTTAGAAACAAACCTTTAGTTTTGGTAAATATTAATATGTAAATGGTACATATTAGGACCTTTTTAAAGTATACAGCCTCAGTGACATCTTGGGACCATTTTCGACCGACCAATTTTTGACCAAAGCCTTTGACTAAATGATTCTTTAGGGAACCAAAAACGGTTCTTCTGTGGCATTACTGTTTTATTGCACTTTTTAAGAGTGTTGATGGTTATCCTTAATTTTCATTAGACATTTTAAACAATACGTTTTATGTTAAACTGTAAATATGTCATTCTGTGCGTTTTGGGAATATTTGTGGACTTGTAACTGTGAATGTGTGGTCTGTAAAGTGAACTGAAAGTAAATGATGTCAGCTCTGTTTCTTTCATCAAGCATGAATAATTAACAAGCCAACTGGCTCACAGCATAGAGCTACCAGAATGCATCTCTCTTTCTCTCTTTCTCTCTCTCTCTTTCTCTCTCTCTCTCTCTCTCTCTCTCTCTCTCTCTCTCTCTCTCTCTCTCTCTCTCTCTCTCTCTCTCTCTCTCTCTCTGGTTCTCATCTTTTTATGCGATAGGTTTTATATCCATCTTTTTTTACCTACCCTTCATACCTTCCTCTTTTCCACTCTTTCTCTCTCCACGTCTCTCATTCCCTATCGTCTGCCTCCAACACCCCCTCAGAATAACACGTGAGATATTTCTCTCTCCCGTGCCTTGAGCTCTCAGATGCGTACAAAGCCGGTGTGGTGCAGAGAGAAAGAGAGAGAGAGACAGGCGCTACAAGCATGAGTAAAGGGGTAGGGATACCATCGAAGGCAGAGCGTTAGATCGCTCATTACCCATACTGTCTTCTTCATCCATTTGGAAATGCCTCTTTTCTTCTCCCTCTCCATCTCTCCAACCATCCATCTTTTCCTGATGCCGCGAAGACCAGTGGATTTGTGATACATGGCAGCCAGGTCAGTCCTGACCGATACGACCGATATTGTAATTTCATTAGAGATTTTATCTTAAGGTTGCGAGATTACATGTTGCGGTAGTTACGGTTCTTTGAATGGCTTTGTGTGCATAAGCCTGTCGAGCCAAGGTAGATTTGCGAGTTTATACCGCTGCGTTGTGGTATCCAAAGCATCTAAATCAGTTTAGATTTGTACATCTCTTCTTATTTCGAGATGTGTGTGTGTGCATTTGTTTTGATTTGGCAGCATCAGTTGGGTGTGGCACATGGGCTCTGTCACACCCACGCTGGGTGTCCATGGCGGGTGCACACAGCCATCTGGTCCTCACTTTTCCCACATCTGCTTACCTACAGCTTAGTACATTTTAACTGTCATTGCCATTGTCTTACTATACAATTTGTTTATAATATTGTACATTTATGTGCAATATTTTTGTCTTGTGGTTTCATGAACCAAACAAAAAGTGTCTTGTTTGTACACAAGCACCAGGTTTTGTTTGGATTTCCATGTTGACGGTAATAGATAGACAGACAGGTTGAGTGATAGAGGTCTGGCCCATTTAAAAACATACACACTACTTTAACAGACTTATTCTAGTTTTATTTTAACATGTTGTATAACATATTTGCAGTTCTGATTGGTTACTCCTTTCAACAGACTATTAGAAAGCTGTGCATGTGCGTGTGTGTGTTAGTTAGAGTCCTGGCATTTGGTCATTATTCAGGCTCAGCCAATACTGCAGAGAAAACACAGCCTTCCGGAACAGCCCAAAGACCTTCCCATGGCAAACTTTATCGGTCTGTTTTTGTTTGGTCCTGTGATAGTTCAAAGAGCCAAAGCTGGGTGGGTTTTGGGCCCCCTTTGACAATGTGGCAGTGAGATCATTTACTGTTTAGGTCATCATTTACTGCCTCGTTGATTGTAACTGTATTTGATTTCTTGTCTATTGCAGACAGTTAATAGATGGATTGCCCAATACTTTACTTGACATATTGTAATTTCTGTCAAATTAAGGTACTACAGTATTGGTGTACTCATACTTTAAGTCCCTGTAAAGTCAGATATTAAATGTTTTGAGTTTGTCACACCACAGAAAAGTGTGTTTTTAACCACCCAACCAAATTTGAATGATGGAAAAACGGCATGTGAATAAAATAAGTTTTGTCAAGTGGTGGGGGCGTGTCCGCTGTCGGCTCTAAAACCATGCACATTCTCTAAACTTTCAAGTACCGCTAAAACCTGAATGGATGCTCGTAATTGTGTAAGCTCAAGTGCATCATCTAACCAACTTTGTAGACCCGCCTAAAACAATCCTGAATAGTGAAAAACGATCTAACTCTGCAATTCAGTACATAGTTTACAGTCATTGTGGCGTGTTTTGGCAATACATTTTTAGCATGTGTTTTTAGAAACAATGTTTAAGACTTTACATGGACTTTAAAAATTAAGTTGTTAAAAAGTTAATTCACAGCAATGATGTGCTTCTTTAAAGAATCATTTCTTTCTTCCGATTTTATAATCTAAAGATCCTTTTGTGCAACAGGATGTTAAAGGTTTCTTATTGAACAGCAAAAAAAAAAAAAAAATGGTCGCATTGTGTAGTTTATTTTTAAGAGTGCATTATCAGCTACTATCATAATAGAAATTTAACAGAATGACAGAAAGAGTTGAACCCTTTTGATGTTTAAATGATGGTTTTGCAATGTTCAAATAATAAATAATAATAATAATAAAAAAGGTCATACAGTAAATCATATTTTGGCACAAACTATTGTCACCATGGTAATGAAATGAGAATAAATGAATGAATGAAATATCTTTGTGGTGTTTAGTTATGGATTGTGTTGAGTCGTGTGAGCAGAGCTGTTATATTTAGCAGCATACTATGAATATTTCACAACACTCTTGTTACCATAGCAACGTTAATGCTGCAGGGTTCATGTCAGGATTCTACTTGCATGTGGGAACATTATGCTAGCAGATGTACATCACATTTTTACAGTGTTGTACGTGTAACAGACTTTGTGTTTTGGCTACATTAAACCCTCTGATTAGTTATTTTGTTTTTTTCTGCGCATTTACTGTTTGATGACATAAACACACATTTACTCAGGGGGGAGACATTTAGCATTTAGCGTTCATTATCTAACATATCACTCTCTCTCTCTCTCCCCCTTTGGATTCCAAACACTTCCAAACTTGGCCAGTTCTCCGCTGACTGTTTCCATGGAAACATATTCACTCATGGCAGGCTACAGCACAAGAAAACTGTATGTGTGTGCGAGGGGGGCATTCCCATTATTTTAGGATCTTCTTGGCTCCTCTCCTCATACTCTTACACATTAAAGCTTTTAACGCAGGATGGAATGAAACGCATTGTTTGTGATTAACAGAGAAACAGTATATATTGATGAGATCTGATTGGTGAATAGATGCCATCAGACAGAAGACTCTGAGTAAAGACGGTGTACAGCAGTATTGTTAGACCATTAGCCCCTCCACCAGTGTGTGACGTGATAAATGATGGTTTACTGGCAGCAGATGCATACAAATGGTCGGCTCTGTTGTAGTGCATGTGGGTCAGGTTTTGCCTACTTTGTGAACACAAAAGAAATCAAACCACCAACTCTGTGCGGAAAAACCAACGGTCCATATATAAAAAAAAGAATTACATATTGTCTTAAAGTCCATGTAAAGTCAGATATTACATAATTTCTGAGTTTGTCACAACACAGAAAAATGTGATGTGATATTAACCACCCAACCAAACTTAAATTATGAAAAAAAAGTAAAAGAAAAAACTTATTAAAATCTTGGAAAAAAGCAGCATTCTCTGTTCTCAAGCAGTGGGGGCGTGTCCGCTATCGTTGCTAAAACCACACCCACTCGCAGGAAAGCTGCCGTTTCTCTCAATTTTTAAAAACCACTACAACCTGAATGGATGCTTGCGATTGTGTGGGTGCCCATGTGTGTGGCTCAAGTGTGTCACCAAGCCACTGTTTTAGGCCTGCCTAAAAACAATTTTCAAGATAGACTTTACCTGGACTTTAAAAAACTGCTAAAGGTTTGTGCAAGGCATTAAAACGTCTGCATCAATTCTGTTGTAACAAATAATACTTATTTAGATAGACAGTGTAATTTACTTAATACTGTAAGAGACACAAATGAAACAAAATAAAGCGCAGTCCTTCATAAATACATTGATCTGATTCATCATTAGCACTGGTCCAACAAATAAAAGAGATAATAAAGAGATATAGGGCCCTATTTTAACGATCTAAGCGCATTGGCTAAAGTGCACAGTGCAACCTCTAAATGGGCGTGTCCGAATCCACTTTCCCTAATTTAACGACGGGAAAAATGGTTTGTGCGCCGAGCGCATGGTCGAAAAGGGTTGGTCCTATTTTTAATGAGTACTGTGGGTCATGAGTACTAATGAGTTTTTTGGGCCTAACGTGCAATAAACAAATGAGAGTCTCAGCTCTCATCCCCTTTTAAAGCCAGTTGCGCTTGCGCTATGTCTAAACCCTATTTAGATGATGGACTTTGTAAACTGAAAAACTAAGCGGAGGAAGAAGATCCCCAGTTTAAGATTCATGTTAAAAAATTGTGTTGTTTTTTCACCCTGTATTGAAGATGTTATTTTTTTATTAAAACCTTTAAAACCCGTTTTCTTTTAGTCATGGAAGTAAAAAAGCAGGCTTTTAATTGCTTTAAATGTATGGCTATCCAATATCATCAAAAATAATTTACAAGTATGTAAGAAAAGGTTTGAACTATACTTTATTTGTAACAAACAGGAGATAAAGAATTTACAAACGGCTCTCTGCACGTTTCAGCACTTGGACAGCTTCCGTTTTCATTACTTTTAATCATTACTTAAAAATGTTTCTAATCCCACCATATCCACAGAGTCATCATATACAATATATCTGTGAGGTAGCATTTGAAAAAACATTTAAAAACAGATGCATTTGTTTAAAGCAAAGCATTTATTTACTTACCAGGCTGCAGGTGAAGCAGCTCTTTGTGCCTTCTAACGTCTCATAATTAGTCCTCATTTATGTCCAAGAGACTCAATAATAATATTTTACATTCAACCCTTTAATCTTTCATATTTAAAAGCATTTTTGTGCTGCTGTGCATTCATGTATGTGATAAGCAAACCCGCGTTGTCCTCCCGTGTATTGGCGCATATTACTAATGCGCTCTTTAAATAACAAAAAACATATTGCGCCATTGACTTTAGCCTTTAGACCAGGTTTTTGTTGGTCAATGGTGTAGTCTTTTTAGGTTGCCTCAAAATAGCAACGCGCCAACAATGCGCCTGAACACACCTCGTTTTCAGACCAGGACGCCCATGGGCGCAAAAGGGGGTGCATATGCATTTTCTATTTAAACAACGTGGCGCTAAACGTGAAAATTATCATTGCGCAGGGTGGAAACTAGCAAAAGACACTTGCGTCGCGCATTGCGCCGGGTGTAAGATAGAGCCCCTACTTTGTAATTTCTCTTTCTAATTATTTTTTTCCAAACATTATAAACAAACCAAAATTAGCACAAAACTATGTCAGGCTATGAATTGAAGTTAATAGTTGAGAAGCAGTGATTTTCATCTGTCTACTAAATTGCTGGTGTAAAGCTATGATTAACATGAGACTGTAGAAAGCCGTGCACCTGACAGCCCTCAGTGGGCAGTGATTTCTGCTAAACACTGTGATCAGCTCTCACAAAAACACATGGCACATGCACACACACACACACACACACACACACAAACACGAAAGGCCCTGCTGAAGCTGTAGAGTTGACCTTGTTTTACAATTGTGATAACAATTGTGGTCAGTAGTGATGTAAGACGTTACATAAGATCCTGTAATGGGACAATGATTACCGATGTTCAAAACTAAAGAGAGTGTATTTAATCATAGTGAATGTGCATAAGTTTGACTAAAGGATTGTAAAAAAATGAAATGTGGTTAATTGGAGACTGTAAAGTAGGGGTGTCCTCGACTAAGGATTTACATATTCGAATCAGAATTTTCGAATCTTTCCATAGTCGACCGATAGTCGAATCATCTATGTTTGTATGCATGGGTTGGGAGGGGGCCAGACCAGGTACAAATTGGTAACTTTTATTTTCTTTCACAAACAGCACACATAAACAACTGTCTGATAAAGTGACCAAAACTGTCTTTCAAGTAATAAACGAAGACAAAACTGACGATGCATTTATATATATTTTTTTTAAGGTAAAATGTAAGGCAACATTTGTTTAATTATTCCTCATAACATTTTAAAGCCACGATCTACAGAACATCACACAAAAATACATTTTGATAACTAAACCTAAAAAAATAACAAAGGTATTCCTGCCTTGGAAACTCCGGCTACAATTACGTGTTTTTATTTAATTTGGAGATTGCGCGTCAAAGCAGTCATGACCAAAAAAACCCGACAAATGAGAAATGACAAATAATTTGTGATTGTGACTGTAAATGATAAAAACTAATCTTTATTTACAATTCATTAAACGTTAATTTATAACAAGAAAAACACTGAAATTAATGATTATATAGACACTACGCGTTATTATTTAGCACAGAAATACCTGCTTGCTTGCTTTGACTTTGATCATCTCTGTATTCACTTTAGATACAGAAAGACCGGATGATATTATTTATTTCAGGAATCTCTTTGCTATAATTTGAAAGTGAACACCGACTGACCATAATATTAAATCACAAGAAAGACATTCGTGTCAGGCAGAAATAGGTTCGGTGCAGATTCGTTTCATCACCGAAATAAAAAAAACGGCTTACCTGTTTTGTAGTTTAACTTTAAGATAGACAATATATGTTTTAAATACATTTTAAAAACTTATACTCGTCGAAAAACATCCGTTTTTTAATGTTTAGTTTGATGAACTCCTAAATATGAGACGCAGAGCACCGTTCGGCTAAATTACATGCGCAAGCATGGCCAGCACGCAATAGCGCAACATCGATACAACGAAAAGCTATCCAAAATTTACATACTTAAATTAGATCGGAATTTACGTTTATAATAAATACAATTTTTTTTAATAAAATAAGGTCAGAAGTAACAAAGTGCAGAACAAATATGCAAAATGCCTCAAGTGCACGGAAACAAAACACAAGCCAAATAGTTAAATCAGATAACCCAAAGTGATTTATAAATAAAATAAAATATAGAAATTATTAAAAGAACGAAAGACATAGTTTAATTTGCCAGCTTTGTCTTTTAAATGTCGAAACAAAGAGGCAAGGCTTTAATAACATAGAGACCTCTTATGGACGTGAAGTCCGGTCACAGGGGTTGTTGGATTTATTAACGCATTTTAAAAATATTTATTGAAAGCTGCTACTTCACATATTATTTGCAGCATTATCATAATATGCAGTATATTAATATATTGCAGGGACGTGCACAGGGGGGTTGCTCAGGTTGCCCGGGCAACTGCCCATATGCCCTTCTCGACTCAAGTTGCCCTTCCGAGGTGGAAAAAAATAAATTGTACTTTTACTTCGTTTACACTATGCAGCGTTCCTTCGTTACTGTGTATTTTAATTAATTACGAAATTTGTATTTTATTTTTAAATTGCTATCTCCTGTTTCTGGCGCATTCGCGAATTAATGACTCGTTTGAGATGAGTGTTGAAAATAAATGAGTCTTTTGAGTCGGTTCTTTACAAAGCGAATGGGCCAAGCGTTTTAAAATGGTTCGCGAATCAGTTTGAATGAATTGTTCAGATCGCTGCCAAAACGGAATCGTCCGAAGCTGTTTTACTCGTAACCTATGTAGAAACACGCAGAATATAACCAGTTTTGGGTGACGTGGAAATTAATTTACCAATCTTTTAACTAAAAGCAAAACTTCACACATGTACCCGCCATTACATACACGCGACCTGTTCGTCCATCGTCAGACACAGTTAAACGCGTGCAACCTCCAGAAGCATTGTAGCACAGATTGAAGAAAATCCATCGATGATTGACATCTGATTCGCTGTATACTGTGCTGTATGATGTAAGTGATTCTCACAAAACACACGTGACATGACAACGTAAGAAAACATGAGTTTTGTATAAAATCATTTTTATGTAAGTGTAAACTGTCAATGTCCTCAGACCATCTGAGGAGATTTCTAACTTTATACATATGCAAAACTTTTGTCAGTTTACTTGTCTGATATTTCAGCTATAAGCTACATCAACATTGAGACTAGAGTTAATTTGTTAATTTGAAATGCCTGTCTATTCTGTGTTTGTATTCTTTTTTCTGTACTGTTTGTGTACGTTGCAGTTTTACACATACTGTAGAAGTGCCCTTCATAAGTAACGTTATTCTTCTGTTTGTTGTGGAGTCAAGAAATGTCTAAACATTAAAAGATGAACATGAGACAAAACTACAGAATCTGTCACATTATTTTTTTTATGGTCACTTAGCTGTGTCCTGATTGTTTACACATAAAAAGCATAAATTGTGTTGGATCAGTTTGATTCACTTATGTGCATTTGTGTACAACATACATAAGTCAGCATTTAATGCTGTTGTTCTTTGTTGTTAAAGCATGTATGTGTTGAAACATAAACAAAGGTTAATAAAATGTGACATTCTAAACTTCTGACATACTGATATTTATCTTACCAATTTCTGGTCTCCACAGCAAACAGAAAAATCTTGTCTTTACAGTTCTGATACTTATGGAGGGCACTGTATTGTGTGTGTGTGTGTGTGTGTGTGTGTGTGTGTGTGTGTGTGTGTGTGTGTGTGTGTGTGTGTTTGCGCGTGTATATCTAGATTTATTTTTTCATGAGTAACTAGTAACTCGCTACTTGAGTATTATTTTCATTGCATACTTTTTACTTCTACTTGAGTAATTATTTATTTAGTTACTTGTACTTTTACTTGAGTAAAGTTTTTGGCTACTCTTTCCACCTCTGTTAAAATCTTCATGAATCTAGGCTGAGTTTGCCACGTTTAAGCCTAAATAATCAGACAGATAGCAGCTAGCTACAGCTTGCAGACAAGCAGCCTAGGCTACAATTTTTTTGGTAGGCATTAGGCAAACATGTTTGCTGATTTTAATAAAGACCCTGTTATTCCCAGTCCTTCATATAGGCCGTGAGTTTAAATAAAAAAAATTTGGGGGGGGGGTGCCCTTTATATAGGTCAGAGCAACTGCCCCTAAAAAATCCTGTGCACGTCCCTGATATATTGTG
Source organism: Paramisgurnus dabryanus (assembly GCF_030506205.2). Taxonomy (NCBI): domain Eukaryota; kingdom Metazoa; phylum Chordata; class Actinopteri; order Cypriniformes; family Cobitidae; genus Paramisgurnus; species Paramisgurnus dabryanus. The sequence continues at coordinate 7,859,478 of NC_133345.1, read as the reverse complement.
AGAAAGCTGTTATATGTGAAATCAGATAATGTGTGCACCCATACGGCCAAAATTAAATGATCCTCATTTCATAACACATCTGCGACGATTCGACTATGAGATTGGTAGTCGAATCAGGCTTCTCCTATCGATGCATCGAATCTTCGACTATTCGGGGTCACCCCTACTGTAAAGTAACCCATGGGACATAAAAGTCGCGTTGTTCCTACAGTTTGCCTTGTTTTTCTTAATTGGTCTCATCCACTAAGCATGTATGGATGTTTTCACAAACAAATCATGATTCAACAAAAACTTTTGTATTAAATTTACTTCTAAATGTATGATTTAAATGTAAATTTAAGAACAACAAATAACAAACGTATGCAGTAATCACGTACACTATAATAAAATAATAGGCTATAATTATAATGAATATAATAATGTGGATATATAACATTTGCATTATTATATTTAATATTATAATATTTTCTATATTATATATTATTATTTACATTACCTATATTATTATTATATAGAGCAGGGTCTCAAACCTTTTTGTGAGAAAGGGCTACCACAATGGATAAAACAATCTGGCGAGCTACTTTTTTGATATAGTCTACTCAAAATTTTGTTTTATTTTGTTTTACTCTAATGTTATGTTATGTTATTTTATTTTACTTTTATTTGTTTTATCATTGTTTTAAATGTTAACATACAAGCTAAAATGGGTAATAAATAGATATACAAATTGAGTCTTTTAATAAAATGTTAATGCCTTTGGTGAGCAACTCACAGACTCTGCGGGCACCATGTTAGAGACCGCTGATATAGAGGATATTATACATTATTAAAGCCTACTTATTTTTTCTACACATATAAAAAAGATGCACGTAATGACAAATGTTTACGCTTTTCTTCCTCACTTTTTGAATCTCTATACGAAAGCGTCTGCTTAATGCCTAATGTCCAGCGTCAATCACTTCATGTCCTGTCTGTTTTATTTTAGATACAGATGCGTGTCTCTGTCATATTAATTAAATGTCATATTAATAAATGTCTTTTTTATTGTATCCAATACTTCTTGTTACTCCGGTAGACACAAAGCACTGGCTTCCTCCAGTGACAGCAAAACCTACCAAATCAAAAATGCAAAGCATAACAGAATATTACCGGTAATAAATATGATCATGAATTTATTTTCTACCTCTTTTACTTCGGTGACAAACTGCTCTAAATTTTTCTGTGGACGACCAGCGCTGTGGAAAGCCCTTATATGGAGCTGGTTTGGGCGTGTTTTATGCAAATTGCCAACCTTTTGCATGCACTCCAAATGACTGACGTAAGAACAAGTATAAGAACAAATTCATGTGCATATGCACGTGTTGTGAATTAGGCGAAAAGTTTTCGCAAGAGGTTCAAGTGTGGGTATAAATACGAAAAACGTATGCAGTTATTAGTGAATGAGACCCAGTGTCTGAACACCCCGACTATATTGACATTGTTCCCAGTATACTTGTTTATAGTGAATGTTATAATGGATCTGTTGAGGTCAATGTTGTCCAAAGTGGACTTGCAGAGGTCAGTAGAGTTTAACATTTATGATTGTATTGATGTGTTTGTGACCCTGTCTGTGAAATCCAGGCTAAAGTCTCGTAAATTGATTTTAAGTTATCAAGTTATATTATGACAGAATGTTCTTTACATTATGTAGGATGATGTTATGTAGAAAACAGTAAAGATCCTTGCACACTGAAGTCTAAAATTTTCGAATGCATTTTTTCGTATTCATCTTTCATTGCTTGCACACTGAGTTCGATGCGTCTTAATAAATGTCTTGCAACAAAATTTGCTAAATTATTCAAAATTAAGTCTTTATAACATTACACTATTCACTATGAATGACATAAGTGAAAAGCTACTCGAGCACAATACTGTATAATCTGCAATTATTTGCACTTTGTTTTTCATACAGTGCTTTGTGCTGCAAGACAAAGTGAATCAACTTTTGCCATTCTGGATTTTGGCGGTCAGTTGTACAGTGGGTATGAATTGTCAAAACACCTCTAAAAATACTCGCAGAAAAATTAAACAAATATTTTTATGATGGACAAAAGTTTCGGAGGCAGTTTGTAACACTGATGTTATTGGTTTTGTCAGTAGGGTTTAAGGTGGACATATTGACGGTTAAGAAGGTTTTAGTTCTGTAGACTTAAAGGTTTTGTTTTGACATATGCTGTACCTAAGCCTTTGGGGCTTGATCAATGACATGGTGGAATCAAAATATAACATTATTTGTTTGCTCTCTGAACTTTCTGTATGACTCTGTCTTTATGTTTTTTTTTATCTGCAGCACTGCCAGTAACTCTAACCGGAGTTCCCCTGCTTGCTCTCCGGTTCTGCGGAAGCGCTGTCGATCTCCCACTCTGCAGAACATAGAGACAGACAACAACATGGTGGAGAAAAGCTCAGAGCACTCCGACAACTCCAAGTCACCCTCCACCCCTGAGCAGCTGGTCACACGCACCTTTTCCGGGCAGTCAACACGGAGCGGGGGCAAGAACTCGAAGGTATGAACGTTACTTAGCCAGACCCACCTGTTGGGTTCCTCTTTGATTCCCCTCCATCCTGAGTCACAACCGTTGGTTCACCCTCCTCTGTCTGCCAGTTAGCCTCCTATTATCCAATCATAGCATCCATTTGTTTTGGTAGTGTAGGTATTGTGGATTACATGGATTGCTTTGGCCATTGCTTTAACAATTACATAACTACACATCCAAACAATCTAGCCCATATAGGTGCATTATAATATTTTAGAATATTGTACACATAAATAAAATGTTTTAGCAAATTTGTAATTTGGATGATAGATAATAGATAAATGTATGGATGGTGAATAGATCAATAAATAGGATATGGATAGATGATAGTGAATGGGTGATTAGATGGATGGATTGATGGATGGGTGAATTAAGGGATGGATGTAGGAAGAGAAAGTGTATGGGTTGATTATTGAAATGATAGTGAATGGTTGATTTATGAATAAAGTAATGTGTGTATAAGTGATGGATGAATGAATGGATGTAGAAAGGGACAGTAAATCGATGGATGGAGGATAAAGCAATGGGTGAATGGATAAATACATAAATAGAGGGATGGATGGGTGGGTGGACGAATGGATGGGTGACTAAATGGATAGATGTAGGAAGGGATAGTGAATGGGTGGATGGAAGAAAATATAGAGGGTTAATAGATGATTGAAAGGATGGATGAATAGGAATTGGTTGGGTGAAGGTATAGATACATAAATAGGGAGATGGATGAATTGGTGGGTGGGTGGGTGAATGAGTAAATCGAAGAATAAAGGGATGTGAATGGGTAGATAGACGAAATGAAAGTGTATGGGTTGATGGGTGGATACTTGAATGAGGGATGGATTGGTGGATGAATAAAAGAATGGGTGTAGGAAGGGATAGTGAAAGGGTGAAATGATAGTGAATGGGTTGATGGATGGATGGATGAAGTAATGGGTGAATCGATGGATACATGAATATGGGAATGGATGAGTGGATGAATTTATGGGTGAATAAATGGAAGGGTGTAGAAATGGACAGTAAATGGGTTGATGGATGAAATGATAGTGAATGGGTTGATGGATGGAAGATGTAATGGGTGGATAGATTGATACATGAATATGGGAATGGATGAGTGGATGAATTTATGGGTGAATAAAGGAATGGGTGTAGGAAGGGATAGTGAATGGGTGGATGGATAAAATGATAGTGAATGGGTTGATAGATGGATAAAGTAATGGGTGGATAGATGGATACATGAATAGGGGGATGGATGAGTGGATGAATTAATGGGTGAATAAAGGGATGGGTGTAGGAAGGGATAGTTAATGGGTGGATGGATGAAATAATAGTAAATGGGTTGGTGGATGGTTGATGTAATGGGAGGATAGATGGATACAAGAATAATGGGATGAATGAGTGGATGAATTGATGGGTTAATTAAGGGATGGGTGTAGGAAGGGATAGTGAATGGGTTGATGGATGGATGAAGTAATGAGTGAATAGATGGATACATGAATAGGGGGATGGATAAGTGGATGAATTGGTGGATGAATAAAGGAATGGGTGTAGGAAGGGATAATGAAAGGATGAAATGATAGTGAATGGGTTGATGGATGGATGAAATAATGGGTGAATCGATGGATACATGAATGGGGAATGGATGAGTGGATGAATTAATGGGTGAATAAACTGATGGGTGTAGGAATAGATAGTAAATGGGTGGAAGGATGAAATTATAGTGAATGGGTTGATGGATGGATTATGTAATGTGTGGATAGATTGATACATGAATGGGGGGATGGATGAGTGGATGAATTGATTGGTTAATAAAGGGATGGGTGTAGGAAGGGATGGTGAATAGGTGGATGGATGAAATGATAGTAAATGGGTTGATAGATGAATGAAGTAATGGGTGGGTGGATAGATGGATACATGAATAGGGAGGATGGATAAGTGGATGAATTAATGGGTGAATAAAGGGATGGGTGTAGAAAGGGATAGTGAATGTGTGGATGGATGAAATGATAGTGAATGGGTCGATGGATGAATGAAGTAATGGGTGGATAGATGGATGCATGAATAGGGGGATGGATGAGTGGATCAAATAATAGGTGAATAAACAGATGGGTGTAGGAAGGGATCGTGAATGGGTGAATAAAGGGATGGGTGTAGGAACGAATAGTAAATATGTGGATGGATGAAATGATAGTGAATGGGTTGATGGATGTATGGATGAAGTAATGAGTGGATAGATGGGTACATGAATGGGGGATGGATGAGTGGATGAATTAATGGTGAATAAAGGGATTGGTGTAGGAAGGAATAGTAAATAAGTGGATGGATGAAATGATAGTGCATGGGTTGATGGATGGATGGATGATGTAATGGTTGGATAGATGGATACAACAATGGGGGAATGGATGAGTGGATCAAATAATGGGTGAATAAATGGATGGGTGTAGGAAGGGATCATGAATGGGTTAATAAAGGGATGGGTGTAGGAACGAATAGTAAATAATAGGTGGATAAATTGATACATAAATAGGGGGATGGATGAGTGGATTAATTGATGGGTGAATAAAGGGATGGGTGTAGAAGGGGATAGTGAATGGGTGGATGGATGAAATGATAGTGAATGGGTTGATGGATGGATGAAGTAATGGCTGGATGGGTAATTGGATGAATGAATGGATAGTGAATGAGTGCATAGAGGATGAAGTGATAGGTGGATGGATGAAGGGATAATGAATGGGTTAATAGATAAAGTAACGGTGGATTGATGGAGTAATGGATAATTGGATGGATAGATAAATAAGTGGATTGAATTCTTCTGACATTTGCCCTCAGTGTCTCAGCGTGATTCTTTTGTTTGTCTGATTTCAGCAGTGGCTTTCATATATTGTCATATATGTTATATACACTATAGTCGCTTGTTCTTCCTGTTTTCTTTTTCTTTTTCACTTTTCCCAGAGTTTGATATATTTTTGCTGATGTCATATAAAATGTCTCTGATCTAATCTTGAATCTTGTGTTTTTCTGACTGTTTGTGGTCGGTCTGATTTGTGTTCAGTTCTCTGATTTGTGTTTCTCTCCTCGGTGCATGCTAGTCTCACAAGCGACTTTCCAAAGTAAGCATTTCTTTCTTCTGTTTTGAGTTCACTCCATCTTTCTTTCGCTCTTTTACATCATCTGTCTATATGGCTGCTTTTGTGCCTATTATGTACTTTGTTTCCTTGTTATTAATTTGCTTGTTTTATCTAACTGATAAAACAACTGTCTGACTGTTTATGTGTGCACTGAAAAAAAAAATCCTTTCAATTTACGTAATTTTAATGTGTACATCGGTCCCACATAATCCGATTGTGTAAAACCAACATAATTTTCCTCATTTAATTTTTATGTGTCAGACCAAAACATTTTAATTGTTTTAAGTAGTCTAATATAAATATGTTGACTCAAAGTGCTATTTCTCTTTCCTATAACACATTTATTTTGTAATGTTTAAGTAATTTTATTATGTAAGGGGACTAGATTTTCATCTGTAATTCCAACATGCTTTTTTAATGCTTATATTATGGGATTATGTAACTCTAAAGCAATTTCATTATGTCACTGGCCCCAGAATAATCACCCATAATTATCCAAATGTTATTTATTTCTTTTTTAAATATAAAATACATTTGCATTGGCATAAAAAGCAAAGAGTTTTGAACAAATGTTTAGTGATATTGAGGCAAACCACTGCTTTCAGATCATCAATTCATTTAAATCACTACACATTAATTCATTAACAGTCAATAACTATTACAACAATCAGCACATGCAGTACATACAAAGGGGAAATTTCCCAAACAGGTTGTAGATTAATCCATGACTAGGCCCTAGTTATATTAGAATATTTTTTACAAAAAAAGTTTACAAACAAACCTTCCTTACAAAAACAACACTGGAGTACATCTTGAGACAAAACAATGGCACTGATATATGTCAAGATATGTCAGTGCAATATGTTTTCAAATTAAGGCATTGCAAAAGTCTGGGACTAGAAAAAGCCCCATCTGTAAAACTGACCCAAATGTTTAAAATAGTTACTATCACAGTAGATTTAGAAGTGCTAAAACACAAACACTTGCATTCCAAAGAGACATGCAAAACAGTAAGTACTATTATTTTTTAAATGGATTTACAAACTGGAAAATATCAATCCTTCAGAAAGTCAGAGCTACAGCATTTGTATAAACTGATAATCAAAGATTCAACAAAAACAAAATACAACAACCATTTCCAAAATCAACTCTGAGCAGCAAACTGTTAATGTTTTAATAAGAGAAAACACTTAAAACAGATAAACAAAGTCAAAAATGAGCAGCAGTCTTTCTGATCCTTTCACTGAAAGAAACTGTTCGTTAAAGTTACGCTTAATGCAGTTCCATTAAAATCTTTTGGATTTCCTCAAAAATAAAGCGGAGATCAGGATAGCTCAGGTTTAAGGCATACATCAGCTCAAACAACATGGCACGATGTTGCAACACCTTCATGGCTTCCAGGACTATACAAAGATCCTCTTCTTCATCACAAGAAGGATGTTGTTTGAGAGCACAAATCCCAACATTGGTGTCTTCAAATGACCTCACTGATGCTGACTTCATCCATGCCCTGTACAAAACAGACCAATTTAGTTAAAGAAACAGAAAAATGTTACTGTTACAATAAAAGTGTCATTGGAAATTAGTACAATGCAAACAAATATAAATGTAAGTATACAGACCCATGTGCATTGCCACAGCATGTTACAATTGGTAACAAATATATGGGTTACAAAGCAAGGCAGCTGCACTGTCCACTGCTCCAGGTGTGTGTGCGCGTTTACTAGACTGGAATGAGTTAAATAAAGAGGCCACATTTCGAGTGTGTGCTACCATACCTGACAATCACAGCAAAAGTGAATTCTCTCATTTTCTCACTCTCATGTTGTTACAGACCTGTATAATGTCTTTGTTCTGATGAACACGAAGGAAGACATTTATTTTGAGGAATGTTTGCAACCAAACTGTTCATGAGCCCCATTCACTTCAATAGTATTATATTTCCCCACTATGGAAGTGAATGGGGCTTATGATTGGTTTGGGTACAAACATTCCTCAAAATATCTTCCTTAGTGTTCATCAGAACAAAGACATTTATAAAGGTTTGTAACAACATGGTAGGGAGTAAGTGATGAGAATTTTTATTTTTGGGTGAACTACCCCTTTAAATCTTCCCAGGTGTTTTAATGACCCTTGTGCCAAAAGATGTCACTAAAACATACTACATTTTCTGTACTTCCAACAAGGTTTACACATTTTTATGTCTATGAATCTATATTACTTACTTCTGTCATTTGATCATTAATTGTTCCAAGCCTTTTTGCTAGCTGTCCTCCTTTCTGATAGAAGAGTTTCGTCAGGTTTTTGGATTGGAGGTCCAGGTGACACGCAGGAACATAAGACAGTAGTGATTCTTTTAAATTCAGCATTTATCTGAAAACAAATTAACCAACCATTGTATATTTGAGTACTGCGAGTCAAAGAATAATATATGTATATTAGTTACAAAAATAAGATTTAGCTCCTAACAGCAGTAAAACAGTGATAGGAATTACTTACCAATGCTTTTGAGTGTGTGCAAGGATGATGGACCTATAAGAGGAAATATTCAGAGGTGAAATCAACACATAACCTCAAATGATGAAGGTCACACATACACAGAGCATGAATAATAATAATGAAATAAGTATTAACGTTATATCAGTCATACAAAATTTTGACAAAATGAGACCTTAAAACAACAAGGTTCTCTTCTGAAAACGTCAGCTTTAAGGTGTGGCACTTCAAAGCGATTTTTTTCAGTTAATATACCAGACGTCACGCGAGATATTTAAAAAAGCTTTTTCTAATAGAATCAAGTGTTGCTCGTGGCGTAGCGAAGTCACGAATAACTGATGCGGGTCTGTTCATCTGATTAAGCAGACAGTTTGTTTAATACGCAATGTCATTATTAATGTAGTCAATTGATATCATCTGGTAAATTACTTACATGGATAACGTTACTCTGGACAGAATAACGTTTGGTTAGCGTTTTATTTGTCCTGAACCGTTTCCATAGAACAACTGAGTAAAAAGTGCCTCAAAAGTCAACTAAAATCTGACAGTTTTCAACTCGGATAAAACTACCAAACGTGAAATAACGTTATACAGCTGACATTTTTAAAACGCTGTTTTTCTTTATGAGCCTTACACTTACTGACTGACTGACTGACTGACTGTAACGTTAACTTACTCCACCAACCTCCTCCAAACTAATTTTTACTACAAGTCATTGCAATGGCTACATATTGTAAAAAAAACCTGTCTATCTAGTGAAGATGTATCACGTATAAAGTGAACATAAATAAATAATAGAACTTACTTTAATAACGTGGTGTCCGTCTGAGAGAGTTCTTCTGACTGACTGCTGCTGCTGAGTCTTCATTTTGGCGCCCAAAACAAACGATATTGATTCTCCTTTTATGGCAATTGACGTCCTTTTCATTGAGCTGTACTGCCACCTTCTGCTCAGGAGGTGCCATTTTGTGTGCAAACTCAATTTTATTGCTTTAAGTATTCAATTCAATCAATTTTAATCAATGTGAGAATAATGTGTTCATTTTACATTCAAACAAAACATTTTAATCCTAATCAATTAAATTATGTTTACACAAGGAATATAAATATTTTGTGTTGCATATACATGTTTATTTTATTTAAATTCAAAGACCCACCAAGTCCATTTTTTTCAGTGTGTATGTCCATGTGTTTAAGCAAATACCATCTCTGTAAACTATTCCTGTTGCCTGATAAATATTTTGAATAAAAAAGTGTTGAGTCCATCCAGAAAACTGATATCTGTTATAGATGAAACCTATTCATGTGTGTGTTACACTAAAAGTGTTCAATAATAGGGGGTCACTAAGATGAAGTGAGTAAATTCACTTAAAAGTGTGTATCGTAGTACAGTCAGCATAATGTTGGTGCCATCTTTTTATATATAGTCTTTTTAGAGTGATGTTTTAACATCATAGTTAGATGGAGAAAGTTCAAAGATTTTATCCTATTTGCATCAAAATATGAAGATTATTTGTCATCTCTGTGCATTATAGTTTTATGTCTGACTGCATGTTCATAGATATATTCATAGATGTAGAATAATGAGAGACAAGAGTAAGGCACCATCTTTGTAAAACTGCTTTTAAAAAAACATAAGTTAAGTACTAACTCTGGGATTTTAAATATTTCTAATAGCTAATAAATGAATGGCAAAAACACAACTATTACAACACTGCTTATTCAATGTACAATAAACAAATAATAATAAAAATAATAATAATAATGTTACTAAATTCTGAACAAAAATGTAATTCAAAATAGTCTTGTATCGTGATGCGCATCGTATCGGGACCCTTGTATCGGGATACGTATCGTATCGGGCAATTGTTGGCGATACACAGCCCTAGTGTAAATGGTGTTATAAGATCTTCCGCTTTTATCTTGCACAATGTTGTTTAAAACTCATGGATGAACGGTTACCAGTTGCAAATGAAATACATTACTTATACTGTAGTTTTCTGGATTATTGTTTAGTCCAAAACAGTAGGCACACACGTCAGTGCTGATTTGACACTACATCCCTTAAAAAAATAAGTGATCCATCTCTCTCTGATGTTGGTATTCTTCAGAAGCCCTGCATAGATGCTCATTTTCCACAGCCAGCAAGAGCACAATATTTGTCTGACATCGCAATCTAACTGTTATAACAATCTTATCAAGAATGTAAACAGCTACTCCTTAAGACAATAATATCAGAGCTATACATTGATGTGCTGTGTTTCTAAGGGGCAGGTTACAGTATATGAAAATTAATCTTTTTTATGTACATCACTAATCCAGCCATTTTTCATTCATTTTTTCCAGAGAACACTTATACAAAGGCTTTTTTTATTATTGATAAGGAGCACGTTTAAGCTATGAAACTTGCAGGATTATTAATATTACCATGACCTGTTATAAGTCATTATGGTGATTTAACTGTATGTTTTTGTACAGATAAGTTTGACACACTAAGGACTGGATTTTGTATTGCCTACATTTATGTATTTTTAAGTTGTTTCCTGTAATCAGCTTTTTTTAAGTTGCCAGCCAGCGCCAGCATTTTTCATGATTTTCACAAATGTTTAATGCCTTCCAAATAATGTTCATTTTGTAATATATAAACATACTGTATGTCAAATGAAATAACAGACACTCTGCTTTCAAAAAAAGTTTTATCCTACCTTCATTAGTTCTCTTTTTATCACCTCTCAAATATATAGGTTTCTTCAAAAACACAAAATTTTGAGCAAAAAGCTGAAATAATAGCATTTTTGTGAAGGACTTTCCATAGAGATCAGATTCAGAGCAATCCTCAAAACATACATGGACATACAGCTGTTTGCCCTCATGCAATAATTCCAGGTTTAATAAGTTGCGGAAGAGCGCCATTTAAAAAGGGGTGGATAATAGCGGTATTACGGATTGCCGGAAAAATTTGTCATTGGCAGGGAAGCGTTTTCTCTTAATTGACGAGTCAATGGAGAGAAAAGAGTTAAAGAACCCACACTGTCAGAAAAAAGTTTTTTTTTTACTGTGACACTCATCAGAACTTCCTAATTATAACATTGGAATATTTTTTTTCTGAAAAGCCCTTAATCTTAAAAGGTACAACAGTTTAATGTGTTGTATACCCATAAAGGTACAAAAAGTTACCTTTGAGGGTACCACCCCAGCTACAAAGGTTACAATTTTGTAACTTTTTAGGCAAAGTCCTCTAAGTACACAGAAGTAGAACTGGATGAACAAAAGTGTGCGTGTGAATCGGATTTGTATTGTCAAGCTGCATAAGGTTTTTAATGGGGGTTTACCCAGTATATTAGGATATTGACCAGATATTTGAGCCTTTACCTTTATTCAGAAGAGGCAGTAAAGAGTGACTGGAGAGAGATAGGGTGGGATTGGGAAAAGAGGCTTTTGCTCAAAAGCTTGCATCCACTTGGAGGGTTTTGCAGTGTTTCAGTTGCTGAATATTAACCTTTTCATTGCCACTAAAGTAAAATTACTGAGCCTAATTGTGAGAACCTGAAAAATGTGCTTATTTAAAATAAAACATGTCAGAAAGGGTTATTAAAATACTTTACCTTTATTTAAATACTTATTTAACATTTTAAATAACTTTCAGCCTTTACATCACAGCCCAAACAAAAGACTTTAATTTCCAAATGCATGTTTCTGCTAAAAGTTTGACTCTTCATAATGCTAGTAAAATATTAGTTACCAAACAGACATGGACTAGAAGTGCACAACTTCAGTTTTGGGGGTCTTTTTGGCCTATGTGAAACAGCATCCCTGATCACCTGCACCATTAGATTAGATTGTGTTTGGTTATAAATAGCCTGTTCATGATTTCAGTTTGCCCTGTAAACAAACACCCTGTTAGAAGTCTTATTATGTTTCTATTTTGGCTCACACAGGCATATCATTTGTCTTTATCCCAAAACATTATGGCTTTAAACCTCTGATTGAATCATCTTTGTTTTACTCTATTTGTGGAGAGGTCAGATGATGTATATATGTGTGTGTAATTATCCAGTGAGACGCAATGTCATTCAAACACAGCAGCTGTCATTTGACTTGGCCAGCGGTTACAGTCTGTAAATATACACTGTGTGAGCGGCTATATACAAATAAAGCAGTTAAAAGTCACTCTTCAACGCCCCCTAATCATTTTCCCCTTTTTTTCTCTTTCAGAAAAGCCAGAGCTGGTACAATGTAAGTCACAAATCTTTTATTTCTAATAGATATGTTTGTGTATTTTATAAATGTGCTGACCCGTCTGGACAGAGCTACTGATGTTCAGATAGAATATGTTCCCTTTAAATGATTATACTTTTAATTATACTTTTTTATTTTACAAAAATGTATAATTATGGCTTATAATATTATTTAATAAATATAAGTATATTATAATATAATACTGTATTTATTTTATGATTTTAATTGGTGTGCATTTGTGTGCGTCAGACAGGCACGTGCACACATAGACATCAAAGGGGGCTTGAGCACCTGCCCTTTTTATTCCTGGAGAGAAAGTGCCCTTTTTTCTGGGGTGCTTTTAAAAAAAATACTAATAATATGATCTTTATTCGTATAACAACTGATGTCTGTCTGTTTCTTGTGTTTTTTACTTGTTGCTTATTTAATTTAACATGAGATTTAAACTCTTCTATAAAGAAAAATAGCGCTATTTGTGGCACACAAACGGTTAACAGATGAGTCCCGCCTCCAAAATTCACATCGCTAATATGATTGGCTTTACCTTTCCTTAGTCCCGCCTCTCTAACTTACTTCGCTTTATGATTGGTTTGTCAACACTCGTGGTGCATCATTCGCGCTTCAAGCGCCAAAGCTCAGCCCGACCGAGACGCGATCATGTGCATGATTATGCAGGCAGGCAGCTACCGGTAAGTGTGTGAGGAAGAAAGCATTCTTATATTAACAGTTTTATGCACAAAATATGGGACACGTTGTTACACATAACGATTCAGGGACATTGTTTTCCATGGCAATCCCATATTAACCTGAAGAGTTGCAAACTTGTAACAGTGTAGTGTATGTAGTTTAAACAGACTGCTCATAAAATAATAAAGCACAAACAATAAAATAATTGCTAACTGCAGTAGTAAGCTTTTTTGTTTGCGTTTTTTGTAATGGCTGTTAAATAAGTATAATGTGTTATATAGTGGAGTGCTGGAGTAGATTGGGAAGAAATCTGATGGTTCAGTATTTTACTTGCGCAGTCTGAATTTTCACTGACATCACAAAAAAGTAAAATATAAAATACAAATAAAATAGGCCTAATCTATATTTGTTGTTTCTGACATGTGTAACCCTAATAAATATGAAACCTAAGATTAAAGGTGCCATAGGATGTGTTGTCATAATATGTTAAATTGTTCTTTGACAATTACATAGAAGATATGTTGCTTTATTAAGTGCAAAAATTATCCAGAAACGTTTTTACATGTCCATTTACAACCCTAGAATTTGTCATTTCAATTAAATGGTCCATTTTTGCCCTATTTGAAAGGGTCATGAATAATAATGTTGAGCTCTGCTCTGAGGCTCATGCCAGAAGCTCAAATTAGTAAACAGACCTTATATTTTGAGCCCTTATCAGACAAAAATACATTTTGAGTAACAACTAACAACTAATCAGCTAAACGCTAGCATATGATATAGCATTTATTGGCATGTAGCGCTAACTCAGCAGTCACAACTTTGTTTTTAGCATTTTAACAAACTTGTAATTAATGTGTAATTTAATGTTTTCAAAACATGCACATTGTGTAATGGCTTCCTTTGCTGCTCTATAAACCTAGACTACTAAGGAGACCATGGTGTCTGTGTGAACTGATTATTTTGTAGACATCTTTTGAAAATTAAACAATTGGGTGAGTTTGAGGAAGATAAAATTAATTAACCTTTTTAATATATATTTTTTTTAAAAGGAAGTCAGAATTGCATTAATATATATACTTTTTGTTTAAAAAAAAAAAAAAAAGAAGAGAAGTGCCCTTTATTTCAATTGAGCCCCTGCCCCTCAAAATGTCTGTGCACGTCCCTGGCGTCAGAGGTATTGATGTGTCTGGTGATCATTTACAGATCTCTGTAGATAGTTACTATGACATTTTTGTAGCAAAATATAAGGCTATATCTAATTCAGGATCTTCATATCAGTTTCTTCATTCACACCTCTGTGTCAACATGACTGATTATATGCACCTTTTCAGTTTTGGGAACTTTTACATTACATTATTATTGCAACTACTGAACAGTGGAGTGCGTACATTACAGTAGCGCTACCATGATATTTTGATAGAAACCCTAGTAATGAATGTTTTAATATTTTTGGTTCTGAATAATTATATACAGTATCTTGATTTTTATTCCTTGAAAAATACTATGATTATACCAGGATACATGTTCAAAGACAAGGTGTCAAAAACATGATAGTACAATACTTTATCAGTACTGTAATGTCTGTGAGGGCCTCGCCAGATTTCCAAGAGCGCCTGAAGATTAAAAAACCGCATTAAAATAAGCTAAAACAAGTAACAACCTATTTTTTTTTAACATCTAAGCTCTAGTGGAGCTTGAAGTGAAATAGGGTTAGAACCATTGTTTTACAGTAGATGTCTTTAGTGTTCAGCAAGTGGCAAGTTAGCAAAGCATTAAGCCACAAGAGGGCATAGTTTGTAGCATCATCTCAAACAGTTTTTATTCCCTCCAGTCAGTAGGTTATTATTTCATTTCTGGTTGTTTTGTCTGCTTCTATCGGTCATCTTCATTGTTTCCCTCTTTAGTGTGAAAGGCAGCACATTCTCAGAGCAAGCATGATTTTATAGCCCTCACTTTCGGTCGCTTATCTAATAAAGTCTCTCACATCATTCGTTTTTGTACTATGTGTAGTGCTGAAACAAGGAATGAAATGAACCACGTAGGCTTTTGTAGTGCTTAGATGGCTTCATTTATGAATGGTTTAATCACCTTCATTAAAGAGCCTATGAAACCAATTGAAGCTCAGTTTTTACTTCTGTTTTGATGTACTTCCTATTAAAATCTATATATTTTTATAAAAAAATGAAGGTTGATCCAATTGAAAAGCTATATTAGATATATGCACCTGGCATTGGTTTACATTACAGCGGTGAAGCATTGTCTACTTTCTACTGTTTTAAAAAGATGTTAATATAATGCGTAAACATTCCCATTCACATAGAATTAGACACATTAAGATAGATAGGTGTCACACATGCTACACTTCTGCAACGGATGTTTTAAAAACAACACATAGTGGTTGGCTGTGTCCGAAACCGCATACTTCCATACTATATACAGTAGTAGGCGAAAAGTAGTAGGTGAGGCGAGTAGTATGTCGGAATTCATAGTATTCTAAAAACAGTAGGGACAAAGTTCACGAATGACCTACTTCTTCTGGCAAGATCTCAAAGTGTTAATTCGATGGACACTTTAGTATCCCATGAGCCCTTGGAGAGGAGTTATCCAATAAAGAAGAAAACTGAGGGGCGTGGTTTTATAAAAAAATGACCAAAAGAAGTAACGCTTTTAAGTTTTTAACATAAAATCAATTCAAAATGACACATAATGTGTTAAAATAATAACACAAGAAAGTGTAAAAAAAAAATTAACACATCCTTTCTTAGAGTGTAGATTCATCATTTATATGTTTTGTCTGTTTTCATGGAGGAGAAAGTCTGTAAAATCTGTAAAAGTAAATTTTTGTGAAAACTTAATAGGGTTTAAATTTTTATGAATCACCTTTGTCAGATATTTCTTGTAAAATCCCTAAAACAAAATGTGACATACAAATGGTTAACATACTGTATACTGAGAGCTATAATGTTAGATGTTTATCTTAATTTACATTTTAATCTTTCATATTTAATCTTGTATACTACAAATACTTCAAATATTGGAGGACCAGTGTGAAGATTTTTAGCACCATCTTGTGGTGAGAGTGTCAATTGCAACCAGTGGCTCAGTCCACAGCTCACCCTCCCTTTCGAAACGCATAGTGAAGCTCAGTAGCCACCACAGGACAAACACGTCATCATATGAGACAAAGGAGTGACAAAACGAGCTCTATATGACAGTTTGTCCGTTTAGGGCTACTGTAGAAACATGATGGCCTCTTCCATGTAAGGGGACCAACGGTGTACAGTATGCGAATAAAAGTCATTCTTATGTAATAAAAACAATACAGTTTATTATGTAAGGTCTATATACACCACTGATAATATAGATATGTAGATTATATTGCATTTCTGTCAGGAGATCCTTCTAAAAGTTACACAATGCACCTTTAAAGAAATCTCATTAGCTAAAAATTCATTTTTGTCAGAAATTCACTAACACATAGACATTAAACCTAACAGCCACAAATCTCCTTCAGTATTTTGATTTCATGGTGTCTTTAACAGTGCTATTAAATGAATAAGCCAGTGAACGTTTTTTAGTTCACAATAAAGCTATAAATGCATGGCAACATTACAAATGCACGACGCAGATTAACTATCTAGCTGGCTTTTTGATGCATACCAGCTGCATATAGGACAGTTTGCAGATCTCATACAATAGTGATGGTTGACATTTTTTGCCATATGAACATTAATGCACAGCCCAGTGCTGTATGTATTAATGTACCGTCTATCGTGTTTATGTTTTTATCAGATGGGCAGTGATGATCTCCCATAGCCCTGAAATCTCTGTGATTATATCTCAAGCTCTTCCTGTGAGTTCTGGGCTTGTTACTGAATAGTCTTGCATAGTCATACTGAAGGTCTGGGAACCATGGCCGCTTTAAATGGGCAAGGACTGCCCAAGAGGCCATATGGCTTTGTGCCGCATCATGTTTAAGGGCGAGGAAATGTCTCTACAATAACAAATCGGTGTGCAACCAACAGTGATGGGAGTAACGTGTTACAAAGTAAACTAACAAAAGAGTGACGCCCACTGTGGCCCACAGCCTATCATATTAATGTTTGACTGTTCATTACTGTTCATATTTACATTTAAGAAGCAGACATAAAAGTAACTTAAAAGTTACTTTCCCTAGTAACTAATTACTTTTGATATACAGTAACTTTTAAAAGAAGTAACTAGTAACTGTAACTAATTACTAATTTTCAGTATATTGCCCAACACTGGCAACCAATAAATCATTCATTCACGAACATCTCTAAAGTTCATAAAAGCAATGGCAAACGTTAAAATATCTCTTTTAAATTCCACTAAATGTCTGAAGCAAAACTCCTGGACATCTTTAAAGACTTTATGTCGTGATCATTTCATACTTTTCGGCTTTGTGTTGCAACACACACGTCTCACATAAATCCATGTATAATTCAACAGAGGATGACTTTTGAAGCTGCAGAAGTTTTTCCAGAAAAGTGTGCCATATGCATCAAACGTTTAGCCAACAGTCCTTTTGAGGCTTAGACTAGTCACCGTACTGATCGTGAGAGTGAATGTTCATTGTGTGCTGCCATTGGGGTTCATTATGTTTGGCTAAACTTTAATTTAATACATATTAGGTCAGTATGGTGCCCAAGATGAGACATGTTCACTTAACTTTTGTCATAGCCTAAATATATTAACTTGGTTATATGTTATGTCATGGCCACAAGAGCTTAAGAGAATTTCCTTCACTTCCTGTTAGATTTTATTTCAGTTAAGTTTGTATTTGTCATTAGATACACACTGTTGATATGGCAACATTGTTGATATATTATAGACAATAAACCAGACGTGTGTGTGCATGTGTGTGTGTGTGTTCACATTATTACGGTATTTACACTTTAAATGTCAGCTAAATCTGACAAAATTATATATCACTTCATTATTTTTTATGCAAACGCAAAACATTATGAGTTAATCTGTATAGCATTTAGCTGTTAGTTTAAAAGTCTGTGGTAAGTCCCCTTTTTATATAGCTTAGAAAATGTGAACTTAGAAAGTGTGTGTGTGTGTGTGTGTGTGTGTATGTGTGTGTGTGTATGTGTGTGTGTGTGATAGCAACAGACAGAAATAACATTATTGGAGTTGTCACAGCACTTATCTTGGTACCAGCCACAGGCGGCACACATTATTTACTTTATAAGTTAATATGTAACTAACTTTACATACTCACTATCTGAAATACACACGGATACATTGTCGTCCGCATACTTAGGGAGCATCCAGCAGTACTTAAATCACCAGAGCCGATGTCATCCAGAGATCTTCATCATATGAGCTCAGGGTCCTGCTGGTGTTGAAGAGCTATTGATCAAGATTGTGATACTTACATGCAGCTCCATTGGAATTCTGAAGAAACCTTTGTGGAATCAACAATCTCCATAGCTTTCATTTGTGGATGACCTTTATTACATTTCTGATGAATACTTCAAAGACCAAGAGTAAAGCTGAGCAGAATTCCTCTCGTCGCTGTGTTCATTCTTAGCCACACGACTGCTGCAGATCAGATATCATGCTTTGTGCTTGGTTATCTTTAGGTTGCTGACAACACAAATAAGTAAGAGAGGGAGTCGAGGGTTAGTTTGTGTGATTTGATCATTTACAGTTTGGTCCAGCGGATATCTGTGAGTTTCTTTGAACACGCTGGTGACTATTTTATATTTCTTTTTTATTAACAACAACTGATGAACCTTTGTTTGAGAAGAACTTATCCTCGCTAACGATTTATAATCTCTTGTGGAAGTAACTGAATGTTTCTTGTGTGCATAGTGTAAAAATCAGGAAGGAGCGCAAATACAAACACTTTAGACAGCATAATACAGTATCTGTCTGCTGAGGTTATTAAAGTTCACTAGCATGTGAGCGTGTTTTTTCGAAGCTCCCTGGAATCATGTGCTGCTAGTCAGAAGAGCCCAACGCTCACAAACAGATAGAAGTCCCACCCTGACGAAGATCTGCTTTAACCGACAGATAGCCTGAACTCACCCAAGAAGTGTCTGGATTTGGGATACTTACAAACAGGCAAACATTGTTATCTGGAGGAATCTTGGAACCTCAGCGAAGTTTTGTTGATGAACTTATTGACCTTTGATCCAGTCTGTAGTGAGGACAGCAACACAAACATGGATTATTTTCTTGGCTCTCAGGAGGACTGGGAGAACCTCGCGGAACTAGAAGAGGCTTTGACTGGGTGGTTAATTCAGGGCTCAGATCGGAACCAAAAATGGCCCTGGAGTTCTAGGGGAAACCCTTACCAGGATGAGGAAATACCTGCTGTGAGTCAGGAAGACTAAAATATGTAGGATTGTTGAGTTAAATAGATCTAATGACGATGATAGGGAGAAGTCAATTGTAAAGTAAAAAGATTTGGGTTTATATCATGTTTACACTTAACACTTATTTAAATGCACATTTTTAGGCATAGGCACCGATCCAGTGGGTGTTATGGGGCTCAAGCACCTACCGAATTGAAAAGAATGCTTTTAAAATTCAGGAGCGTCTCTGATTGGTGGTTCTCGCGAGTAATATCTACAATGCTTTGATGAATACACTGAAAAAAATGACTCATTCAATTTACTCAATTTTTTTAAGGTAAGTGGTTGCAATCCATTTATTTAAGCTACATTTAAACAAAAGTTTTTTATTTTATTTTTCTACTTTTTTTGTTTAAATGTAGCTTAAATAAATTGATTGCAACCACTTACCTTTAAAAAATTTAGTAAATTGAATGAGCCATTTTTTTCAGTGTAAGGTAAATAGGGGTGCTTTAGATTTCACGTCTAAAACTGGGCGGAAAATGCGACTTTTTTCGAAGCACTTGGGTGCTACTGTAACGTCTGCCGTTGCTAAGCAACCTAAGCATTGTGTGAAAAAAAAAGAAATCTGCACCTATCTCTTTAGGTACTATATATTTTGTGTAAATATTGCATTATACCCAAGGTTTTTCTCACTTGAGTATAGGAGTCAACAGTATATTGGCTTTGATAGGGATTGTTAATCACGCTTTGTTGTGTGTCTGAATGAGAAGCAGTGTCAAATCAGTTTACACTTGACTGGCTTCGCTTGTGCCACAGTTGGAATGGACACATTATGGTTCATCTCATGCTGATGCATGGCAAAGCTAAACCAGAAATTGACTGATGATTTGCTGATATTTGGGTATTCAGCTGTTTCTTACCTATTGGTTCATTTTGTTTTGTAGGTCCTCAGTCCTACATATAAACAACGCAATGAAGATTTCAGGAAACTCTTTAAACAGTTGCCAGACACAGAGCGTCTAATCGTAGGTGAGAATTCTGTTCTGTACAATGTAAAGGTCAGAATGTATTACTCGTCTACATTAAGAAAAAAAGAAAATCAAAGCATTAATTTATGCTTTTGGTAGATGCTTTTGTCCAAAGTGACTTATGGGGCATCCACACCAAATGCGAATTCAAGGATTTACGTGAGTAGATTTCATACAAAGTCAATGCAAAGATGCAAATAGACCCAAATTCTGGTGGGATGATGCGAATGATGTGAATTGGGCGGCCTGATTGCCACGAACACGTGCTAATCACCTCAAACTGCTTTAGTTGAAAAAATTCAACTCGAAAAATTCACATGACCCAACGGTAAATCCAGCGAGGTTATATTGAACGAGGAATAATACACACTTCACTTTTGGTGTGTACGCCCCATTACAGTGCATTACATTGTATACATGCTCTCAGTATGTGTGTTCCCTGAGAATCGACCACTAAAACCTTTTGTGGTGCTAACTAAATGCTCTAACAATTGAGCCACATAAACATAAAATTTAGAGGTTTTCTTGTGATTAAATTCCCAAAAATGTACTGAGGTCACTATAAATCATTTTAATGGATTTTTGCTCACAATTTTAGCAATAAAATAAATAGAGGTCCAGTAGAGAACCTAGGCTGCTAATACAGAGATAGCAGGTTTGGTTCAGGTAATACATATCAGTCCTAACCTTCGACCTCTGGAACACTATTGTTTACATTTGAAGAGCTCAAATTCAAAACTCTCTAAAGGGGTTCGCACACAGGACGAGCAGCGCAGCGCGAATCTAAAAACAGAACACATTATTTCTATGAATGCACGCACCCCGGCGGCGGCTGTGACTCAGGACGCTGCTCAAATCCCTGTCGCGCCACAGAGCGCCACTCACATAGTTTAACATTAAATAACATCATATTTGTCCCAAATCGTTAGCGATTAACATTGGCTGCTAACATATATTTAGCATTTTGAAGTAGATGCTATCTGACTAAGCTCACGCTATTTAATGTGCACTTCTAGTGTAAGATACCTCAGAGTTGTCCTAGATGTGACGCAACGCTTCTGGTCTGGTGCGCGACCTCCTTAAGGGTCTGATCACACCAAAGGCGCTTTAAACGCCTGGATCTTTGGGCACGACACTGCCTTTATCTTAATAATTTTTAAAAAGAGCAGTGCGTGCAACTTTTTATGTTGCTAGGCAACTACAGAGGCAGATTTCCTGTCAATCAAATAGTAAAGCATAAGCACTCTTTTGTTATTAACTATCATAATAGCAGAAACTTTACAAAGAGGACACTTGATCTGACCTTAATCGAGGGTGAGAGGTGCACAAACAAGCAGGAGACAGTGAGTGAGTGCAGTCTCCTCCGCTTGTTCCAAGCAACGTATGTCCTCAAAAAAAATTCTGTCACCACAACAAAAGGCCTTTATCTCCCCTCATTTTATTTAACAATGTAAAACGCGTAAGGTGCTTTTCACTCCTGTAAAAACACACGTGACATGCAAAGCAGCCAAAACGCAAGGCTTTGACATGAATAAACAGCACGCATAATGCTCACTGCCCATAGAGAAACCATTCAAAAAAGTCGCCTGCCACTGCCATGAATGCATTTTGTGTGATCGGCCCCTAAGTCTGTCTGACATGTTTTGTTGTAATGAGCATTATTTATCAGACTCTTAATAGATTCTGCCAACAAACTCAGGCCGGGATTAAGTGGATTTCAAGTGAATGTATTTGATGAACATATAATACATACAGAGAGCATTAGGTTAATATCATTATCTGGTTTTTAATGGAGGTGGCGTTTGGAGGTTTTTGGATCTGAGCTCCTCATTTACAGATGTGAAAGTGTTACAGTATTACTTGCTTTACACAGTAATGTAACGTGTTTGTCTTGTATGGAATGGTTAGATAGGGTTGATTAGAAATTGAGTGCCTTCGTGAATGACGTCTTTTGACCTTTGTCATTTTATCTGCAGACTACTCATGTGCTCTGCAGCGGGACATCCTTCTGCAGGGCCGTCTCTACCTCTCCGAAAACTGGATCTGTTTTTACAGCAACATCTTTCGCTGGGAGACGCTGGTATGTTTGGTCACTTTAATCTGCTTGTTTTAGAACATTTTGTTTTATGCAATTTTGCAGTGTCCAACAAATGCATTATTTGTGTTTTCCTGAGAATCAAACCCAGGATCTTGGTGTTTCTAGCACCACACTTTATAAATTGAACTCGAAGAACATTTACCTGAAAGATTGAAACTACATAGAACTGAAACCCCAAGAAGCAAGGTGTGTATTATTAACTGTGTGTTCTGTATGTGTGTTCAGCTTACGGTGCGTCTGAAAGACATCTGCTCTATGACGAAAGAGAAAACAGCACGTCTCATTCCTAATGCCATCCAGGTGTCCACAGACACTGAGAAGGTGAGAGACCTGCAGATCACAGCTGTACTCAGATATCACATCCTTTATTAAACAACACCTGTTACCTCCTGTCATTTAATCCATCTGTCTCTGTTTTATTCCTCTCTCCAGCACTTTTTCACATCTTTCGGTGCAAGGGACAGAACGTACATGATGATGTTCAGACTTTGGCAGAATGCACTGCTGGATAAGGTATCAGTGGTTTGTTTTAAATAAAATATATAAAGTCAAATTAGAGTCTTTGATGGGTAAGACATGTTCCTGAATCTGCATCTTAATTAAGATGATTTTGGTATTAGGGTCAATGATGTGACATTAATTATTTTGTTTCTGTATGGCTCAATTAAATGTAAAAGCGGTCAAATTTCAAAATAAATTTGCAGATTACTTGCATACATTCTTTTTTTTGAGGACCAAGTCTAAAATTTCTGGTTTTATTTCATTTGAAAGAATATTTGGGGGATAATTGCAAAAATGTCAATGTGGTGTAACCGGTCTGTGTCAATTGGTGTAACTAGTATTTTTTTAAACAAAAATATAAATATATTTATAAAAAAGTGGAATAAAATATAATCATCTAGCTTAGTGTAATATGATTTTTTTCATACATTTTTACATCATTTGTCACAGATTATTTTAAAACAGAGCTGTTTTCAGCATATGTCAGGACAAATATTACAAAAACGCATTAAAATTTACATTTAGAAAGAACTAATTTTTTTTTGAGGATTGCATGCCATCAAAGTGGATAAAATATTTAATATTTCTCATTCTTTGGCACAATTGGCGGTTACACCATTTGACATTTTCAGGTCCATTCAGTCTTAACTTTCATAAAAATTGTGCAAATGTACTTTTTTATTGCATAAAATTAACATAAATACACTGTGCATTGAAATAAACCTGATGGGTGCTTTTAAAACAAGTTTTTGTCACTGACCCATTAACCACTTATAGCCCTAGCACTAATGCCCCTGTTGTTCAATGGGAAAGCTGGTCCAGGTAAAATCTAGGACCATAGTGCTAAATCAAATTCAAGGAATAGTTTAGCGGGAAATGAAAAATCTCATAATCTACTACAGTAAATTAACACAAACGACTAATTTTATATTGAAATGTTATCTTTTTATATGGTAGGCAACATGGCAAAGCTTCAAAAACCAAATATTTAAATGAATATCTAATATCTAAATTGAAATGATACACATGCAAGAGAGAAATTATACACTATTAATATTTTGAGCTTATTAGCGATCAATATGTTGCATATTATTGTAAACACTAAACAGTACGAATATGCTAATTCATCCCCGCATCTACTCAATTGCATCAGCTCGGACCATAGAAATATATGTAAAAAGTTGCTACATATGTCGGTTTCAGAGACATCAGGTGTGGTATATCTGGGTTATAGACGATTTTATTTAAATGAATAATAAATAAATTGTGAGTTAATTATTTACATTTATGCATTTGGCAAGGGCTATTATTTATTAAGTGACTCACCATGCATTTGGGGTGTAAATTTTGTCAGTTCATGCATTTACATGTTATTAGCACCAGTTGACCTGTGTTTTAAAATGCTGTTTGTTCTGCGTGCCTGAAGCCCCTTTGCCCTAAAGAACTCTGGCACTTTGTACATCAATGCTATGGCAATGAGCTGGGACTCACCAGTGATGATGAAGACTACGTTCCTCCTGATGATGATTTTAACACCATGGGGTGAGTTCAAGTGTGCAAATGCATGGTTTGCATATGTGAAACCTTATAGCAACCAACTCTCACTAAATCTAGTTGACTTTTTGCTAATGTCCTTACAAGCATATCACACATTGTGTATGTTTGTGGTTTAGGTACTGTGAGGAAATCCCAGCAGAGGAGAATGAGATCAGTAATGATATCTCCAAGAGCAGCAGTGACAACAAGCTAGACAATGGTTCTCCTTTATCACACAAAAGATCCAACACCTCCACCACACCTCCTAGCAGCACTGACACCCCACTGTCTGTGAGTATGCACAACTTTACACTCAAACACACACTTAAGATACCGGCTTTTATATTTTCCCCCTGTTGGCCGCAGTTTGACATTGCAGCTGAGGAATACACCGACTGTCTGCCTGTTGCTGATCTGCTGACGCTCCCTCTGCTGGCCGAGGAGGGGAACTGCGAGCCGGTCGGCCCTCTGGGCCCGTTGCCTTCGCCTTCCCTCGACTTCAATGATAATGAGGATATACCCACCGACCTCAGCGACTCCTCAGAGACGAATGATGAAGGTTTGCAGTGTCAAATACACATACTGGGTTAAACATCTTTCTTAAATACATATTTTGATATGAGAAGAAATTTTGAGTTTACATCTGAATATTAATGTAATTTATATTAATGTGTTTGCGTGTACTCATCAGATGAGGTTCAAGCGTTTCATGAAGATCTGAACGGTCGACAGTACATCAATGAGGTGTATAATTTCAATGTGGATAAACTGTATGGTATCCTCTTTACTGAGTCACAGTTTATGATGGACTTTATGGAGCAGAGGAAATTCACAGGTAAGAAAAATTATTTTAAAGGAATATTCCATTTTCTTAAAAGAAAAATCCAGATAATTTACTCACCACCATGTCATCCAAAATGTTGATGTCTTTCTTTGTTGAGTCGAGAAGAAATTATGTTTTTTGAGGAAAACATTCCAGGATTTTTCTCATTTTAATGGACTTTAATAGAGCCCAACATTTAATACCTAACTCAACACTTAACAGTTTTTTTCAACGGAGTTCCCTTTCAGTCGGTCACTACGACGTCACGTCGTGACCGACGAATTGGGAACTCGCTTAGAGAGACCAATCTGCTTCGTATACTACTAAAACGCCAATGAACTTGGCATTGAGATATTTGCATAATGCTGGCGCCGCCCCGCCAGGTGCCTTTATAAGCAGCAGGTGCAAATAGGGAAAATAGCTTTTTCGCTTCGAAAGCCGGCTTTATCTGCTACTGAGAAGCTACTTTACTCTGTTGGGATTTGATTGCTGAAGTTGGTTGAACTAGCAGTATCACAGCGGACGCTTCGCTTATTCCACGGCTCTACATCTGTTTATTGTTTTGAGTTTAGTGTGTGCGTTGCCTTCCTGTGCGCTCATCAACTAAGCATCTGAGTGAATTTCCCTAAAAGAGTGATACGAGAGAGCTTTGTGCCTTGTTAAAGGCAGCCACTCTCTCGTATATGCGGAGATCAGCGTCCTTTTCAGGATAGCTTTTCGCCGTGCGATCTTGGATGCGAGAAGTATAAGGGTTCCAGTGACGGTCACGAGCGCTGTCTTCGTGCTCAGGCATCGAGCTCTCCGGGGCTGCGTTCGTGGAGAGTTTCTGTTCTCTCTGTGAGAGCATAACCCTCTTGGATTGCGGAGACGACTGTCGTTTCTACGGGAACGCTGTCCGCGCCTTTGCAGTGCTGACGCCGCCATGGTGCGGCTGTCAAGCGCTCGCAGGGCGCCCTTCGCGTCACTACGCTGAGTAGGACGGAGGATGCGTCCTCCACCTACCGGCCTTCTCATCCTCAGCCGGTTGAGGCTCCGGTGGAGACTGCAGAGTCGTGTTCTACGATGTCTGCCGAATCCATTGGACCTCCTTCTGGTCCCGTCACTTCTGCAGCATCAGAGGGGTGTCCATTTTTCCTCCGAGGCAGAGTCGTTCCGGAGATGGCGGCCGTGCCCGCTCGAGCGGCGGAGACAGTAGAGTTGGAAAGGTTAACCCCTCTCCGCCCGAACCCTCCCGCCCACAGGATTGGTACTTCGGAGCTGCTCGGGCCTCTCGGTCCTCTCCTCCTGTGCCTTTCTTTCCCGACGGCACGAAGAGCTGACGTGATTTGCGGCCATCCGGCCGTTCAGCTTTCACCCCTCACCTCCCTCACCAACGGAGCCGCTAAAGGGACCCCTTCAGTGGAGCGGGATGCGTTCCTGGAGGGACCACCCAACCCTTCCCTCCCGTGTTTGTAGACAGTCGTCCGGTCACGGACGCTGCCCATCAGGCATGCCGGAGAGGCGGCTTCGGCCCTGCACGCAATAACGTTGCTGCAGGCTCACAAGGATTTACGAGGGAGCCCGCGACCTTCAGTCGTGCGATGTCCACCACAGTGGTTCAAGATCGCCACCTTTGGCTGTGTCTGGCTGACATGACGGACGCAGACGAGAACAACTTGAATGCTCCTGTCTCACAGACCGGCCTCTTCGGCGAGCCAGGGGAGTCGTACAGCTCCGCTGCGCAGACTGAGGCGATCTCCTAGGTCATGCCCCGGCGGAAGAGAGCTGCCCTTGGTCCACCACGCCGGCTCCTCAGTCTGCCTCTCGCCGTCGGCGTCCTGCGGCGACCACCTCCGTTCCCCTCCTCGGACCCCATCTCGGCAGCGCAGGGGAACCGGTCGTCAGCAGCTCGCCCCGCCCGCTTAGCCGCTTCCCGTGAAATTCGGGAGTTTAAGTGGCCAGTGAAGGGCGACCCGGATTGGCAGAGGATCACTCTTCAGGAGATGGAGCTCCTTCCCCCGATAGAGGGTCGGGTGGAAAATCCTTGGTTTACATATGTTCCACCGGCTGTTTCGCCGGTACCCACTTAACCACACATAAGAGTGCATTCCTCTTCCCTCTCTAGGTCTCCGGAGGATCGAGAGAGCCGTGAGCGGGTACACACCAGCTCCCCTACCTCTCCTCTATCGCCAGCGGGTGACCTGAGGAGTCCGAGCTCTCCGCTGAGGAGACCGGACCACCAGCACCCTCATCGGAGTCTGCGCTCTCCGTAGAGGAGACCAGATGACCGTTACCCTCAGCGGGCTCAGGTCAGTGTCACACACACATACTGTAGATGTTTATGCTGTCACAGCAGACGCACCGGCAGTCCCACCTGTCTCGCTTCGCTGCCCCACCGCGGGTACTTCGGTAGTGTCGTTATTTCTCCTCGTACGGTGCCTGGGTGCTTGGCTTCAGTTCCCAGCCCGTTTCGTTGGGTTTTACGCACGATCCGCCTCGGTTACGAATCCGGCACACCCCCAAAATTCGGGCTTTCGTTTCACTGTAGTGAAAGCGTCCGATGCACATGTACTGCGTGCAAAAATCGATATCCTGTTGGCGAAGGATGTTCGAGCCGGTCCCTCTTACCGAGATGATGATGATGATAGGGTTTTTCCAGCCTTTATCTCATAGTACCCAAAATACGCGGCGGGTTACGATCGATTTGATTTACGCACCGGCTCTACGAAGGTGTTCTTTTTGGATGATAACGCCGAGGCTCGTATTTCAATATTCAGATCGGTTTGCAGCCTTAGACCTGTAAGACATGTACTTATGTGTCCATCTCCCCTCGCTTTAGACCGTTTTTTCGCTCTGCGTCGTGGGGTGGGCATATTAATACTAAGTACACCATTCGAGCTGTCTCTCTCTCTCTCTCCGTGTCTCCATGTGTAGTCACGGCATTAAGATATCAGAGAGAGAGCGTTGTTCGCATTCTGCTTTTTTCTACGTCGACTTATAATAGCCCGTTCTTGGCAGACGTGCGCGAACACAGAGAGTTAATGCTTCGGCTTCTCGCTCGTTTAAGTCTTCAGGTCGTCTGGGAAAGAGCAACTTTGCCCCGTGCAGAGGATCCTTTTTCTCAGTATGGAAATAAGACTCGATCGACTAATTGGCGTGTTTAACAAGAGCGCGCAACCAGTCAGTTCTGACTTGCCTCGGTTTAATTCGAGGGAAGTACGCGGTCCCTCTGAAACAATTTCAGAAGCTCCTGGACATATGACAGCATGCTGCGGCTGTGACGCCGCCCGAGCTGCTTCATATGAGACCGCTTCAGCATTGGCTTACGATCGAGTCTCGAGGAGAGCGTGGCACACCGACATACACCGTGTAAACATTGCACCTGCGTGTCATTTAAATTTTTCCCTGTGGTAGACCCGGCATTTCCGATAGAAGATATGCCCCTGAGGGGTCTCCTGGCATTCTGTATATTGCAATGCCCTCAGCACGGGATGATCAGCCACGTATGACGGGCTTGCAGTCTCAGGGGTGTGCATAGCACCCCAACTGCCGCGAGCGGTGCGCTGTATATCTGGGACTTGTACGCTCCGCTATGGAGATGCGAGGGAAGGATGTATTAGCCGACACCAATAACATTGCGACTGTTGCGTTATTTACCGTTAAGGCGGTTTTGCGCTCTCGTCACCTGTCGCATCTCGCTCGTCATCTCCTCCTTTGGAGTCAGAAGCATCTGAGGTCCCTTCGTGCCATTTACATCCCGGGTTCGCTCAATACAGCGGACGCGCTTCCCGAGCTGCGCCCCCGGCGAATGGCGACTCCACCTCCAGACGGTCCAGCTAATTTGGAAGAAGTTCGGTTGTGCGTAGATAGATCTGTTTGCGTCGCCGGACGATACCCACTGTCGCCTATTTTATTCACTAACCGAGGGCAGCCTCGGCGTGGATGCGTTGGCACACAGCTGGCCGCGGGGGGTGCGTAAATACGCATTCCTTCCAGTGAGCTTTATTGCGCAGACACTGTGCAAAGTCAGGCAGGACGAGGAGAGCCTTTTATTAGTCGCCCCGTACTGGATCGGGTTTCAGAGTTAATGCTCCTCGCGACAGCCCCTCCCTGACGATTTCCCCTGAGGAAAGACTTTCTTTCTCAAGGAAGGGGCACATTATGGCACCCGCGCCCCGACCTGTGGGATTTCCATGTATGGTCGTTGAGCGCGCGCAAGGTTTAGGTGATTTATCGCAAACGGTATCTAACACCATCGACGCGGTTCGAGCACCGTCCACAAGACGGGCTTACGCGCTTAAAGAAACCTTTCTCGTCACCCGGTGCTCTTCGCAACGCGAGGACCCAAGAGAATGCCCATTAACATTGTGCTTTTATATCTTTAACATAGGTTAGATGGTAGGCTGTCCCTCCGCCATTAAAGTTGATATCGCCGCTATTTCTGCTCATCACTCTCTTATCAACGGCAGATCAGTTGGCCAGCACGATTTAATTATTACATTTAAGAGGCGCTCGCAGGCTAAACCCCTCGCGCCCTCCTTCTATTCCTCCCTGGGACCTGTCCATGGTGCTGAAAGCCCTGCAGGCCCCCCCGTTCGAGCCTTTGCAGTCTGTGAGTCTGAAGCTTTTATCAATGAAAGCTCTGACCCTGCTAGCATTGGCCTCAGTGAAGAGAGTAGGGGATTTACATGCATTCTCTGTTGACGACTCGTGCCTTCAGTTTGGTCCTGCTGCCTCAAGTGTAACGTTGAGGCCCAGACCAGGTTACGTGCCCAAAGTTCCCACCACTCCCTTCAGAGATAAGGTGGTGAGCTTGCAAGCGCTGCCCCCCGGAGGACGCAGACCCAACCATGGCTTTGTTGTGCCCCGTACGCGCACTGCGACTCTACGTGGTTCGCACGCAAAGCCTCAGGACCTCAGACCAGCTCTTTGTTTGTTATGGTGGCCAGCAGAAAGGGAAAGCTGTCACTAAGCAGAGGATGTCTCATTGGATAATTGATACTATCGCCCTGGCTTATAATCTTCAGGGTATTCCTTGCCCCTTTAATTTGAGAGCGCACTCCACACGGAGCGTTGCCTCATCTTGGGCTCTAGCTCGTGGTTCCTCGCTAACAGACATCTGTAGAGCTGCTGGTTGGGCGACACCTAATACGTTCATTAGATTTTACAGTGTTCGTAGTGAGCCTGTATCCTCTCGTGTTCTTTCCTCACCAGGGGGAGCACGGAGAACAGTCTCACAGGTCGGCTTGCAGCCTCCATCTGATGCTTCATAACTGTGTCAGTATGGAAGGCCTTCAGAACAAAAATGCGTAATGGTTTGAATTGTTCTTCCTCCGCTGCCTTGGCAGCCTTTGTTGCGGAGCATTGGCTGTCAGCCTTCACTAGCTGCATCCTCGCGAACCTACGTGTTGGCTCGGGCTCCACATTGTGTCCCACCGGGTTCCTTTGTGAGTATTTTTCCGTGGGGTTAATCCTACTAGCCCACGTTTCCCTTAGCAGAGCACTGCTTTGCTTACACAGCCACGGCTGTCATTTTTACCTCAACTACGGTTGACTTTCGCCCACCATTAACCCTTAAGACGGGTGGTGGCTTCCGCAGCGTTCCTATCCCGCTCAGGTAGGGCGCTTCCCAGTTGCTGGCACTTCTGTGGGGTTAAAGGAACATCTAGTGCCCGGCCTTCTGCCTTAAAACCTAATTCTCCTCCTCCTTAAGTGGAACCGGAGGGCTTTACGCAGACACTGGAAGAGGTCAGCCCCTAGTGGCGTTTTGATAGGGATTCCCAATTCGTCGGTCACGACGTGACGTCGTAGTGACCGACTGAAAGGGAACGTCTCGGTTACGGATGTAACCCTCGTTCCCTGAAGGAGGGAACGGAGACGTCACGTCCCGTCGCCACAGGTGCTGCCACCTGCTGTTAAGGCCGGTCACACTTTCCGGCTTTCTCAGCGAAAAGAAGCTATTTTCCCTATTTGCACCTGCTGCTTATAAAGGCACCTGGCGGGGCGGCGCCAGCATTATGCAAATATCTCAATGCCAAGTTCATTGGCGTTTTAGTAGTATACGAAGCAGATTGGTCTCTCTAAGCGAGTTCCCAATTCGTCGGTCACGACGTGACGTCTCCGTTCCCTCCTTCAGGGAACGAGGGTTACATCCGTAACCGAGACGTTTCAAAGGACTATAAACGATCCCAAACGAGGCATAAGGGTCTTATCTAGGGATGGGTATTGTTTGGGGTTTTTTCGATACCGGTGCCAAATCGATACTTTTAAAACGGTTCCGGTGCCTAAACGGTGCCTAAAGCGGTACTTTTGAAAAAAGAGTCACAGAAAGATAGATGAAAGTACAGCATAAAACACAATGAAAATTCTTCTCTGTTTGTCATTTGTTTATTAATGATTTGCCTAAAGCACCATCATCTTTTAAGACCTGCATTCTTGATTTCTTTTTTATGAAATTTTTGATTTGTGAATTAAATAAAATCTTCTCAACACTCCACTTTGAGCTCAGAAAAATGTTTTAAGATTGGTTGTTAATAATCTGTTCAATGATTGGTTAAGGCCTGCGCGGCTGCTAGAGAACTCTAGAGAAAGTTGTTTGTCTCAATTGTGTGTCTCATAGTGTGGCTAATTAAACACACTTGGCAAATAGAGCAATAAAATACAGCGTCTTTTTCTCTTTATTTGGATTGACTGCTCATGCGAAATCCTCTTCGTGAAGTGCCCTTCAATGGCGCAAAACAGCATTTGGAATTCACCCAAAATATTTTCTTTTCGGCTTGTAAAACCATTCACGTTTTGACGCTTTCTGCTTGTCTCCGATGAACTTGACACTCATGACTGCCGCGGGCCATCTCAGGCCAATATCAGCCGAAGTACTAATAAAAACATTAGTGAGGTAATACGTTTTAGCAAATTCTCTGAAGGAATGTTACCATATAAAATATTTAATAGAAGAACAATGTCGCACACCTGTTAGTTCTGGTTAGGTGCGTTGGATGAAGAGACAATGAAGTCCACCAAACATTTATAAAAAAATGGAATATCCCGCACACTATTAAGTTGCAAAATTATGCTTTTTGCAAGTTAATAATGTGCGGGATATTCCCTTTTTTTATAAACCATATAAAATATAAAATATGCTGCCGTCAGATCAATTGCGGCATTCACTCGCTCCTCTGAGGATCTCATTTTCCAAATTGTTCTTTTAAGTCAGAATATAAAAATAACCTGGACATATATTCATACAAAATTTGTTCGATTTGTTTTATTAGGGATGTGCAGATGAGGATTTTTTCACATTTTAAACTTATTAAACACAGCGCATATTTTAAATGAAAATATATTTGGCAAAGAAGTTTAAAAGTTGGCTATTTAATCTTTAACATTAGATTATTTAATATTTCCATTTATTAATAAAATTAATTTTTTAAATGTTTGTTCATTATTACTCTTAACGAAAAACTCAACTCCAATAAAATAGTAGCTCCAATGACAAACTTGCTTATATTGCTTGTTTATTAATAAAACGAATTCGAGGGATGGTATCTGCGTTAAAACACAAATAAATGAAAGATTTAATTGACATAATTTTCATTACTACGAATGCTTATTTGTTCTTTTTTTTATTAAAACAGAACAACAATAAAAATGTAAAATGACTCGCTTATATTAAACCAAACGTTTAACAAAAACGAATAGACGGAAAACATTTTATCCGCCCTATAACATAAATACATCTAAGATCCTTAGATTTTTCAAAACAAATGATTGATAAAAAAAATGGAAACCAATATAAAACTACAATAATGTAAAATATGAACAAACTCACATAAGCGAAGAAATCAAACTTGAATCCTCTGTATTATCAAATCTTTCCGACTTTCCCATTCACGTGAATTTTGTAAGTGAGGAAATTATTTACACCATATGAGTGCAGTATAATTTAACTAGCGAGTGTGCTGTGCTTGTGTGATTATGCTTTTTGCGCTACAGAGAGCAAAATACTTCAGTCAACCGTTCATGCATTAAGAGGCACCGAAATGAGGCACCAAAATCTGTGTTCTGATTCGGTCCGGTAGGTACCGCCCATATAGGCTTCTGGCACCACGTTTCGGTACCCAACCCTAGTCTTATCTAGCGAAACGATTGTCATTTTTGACAATAAAAATAACAAATATACACTTTTAAAGCACAACTTCTCGTCTAGATCCGGTCCAGCGCGACCTGACGTAAATGCGTAGTGACGTAGGGAGGTCACGTGTTACATATATAAAACGCACATTTGCGGACCATTGTAAACAATAAACTGACACAAAGACATTAATTAGTATCAGTTGACATACAACAACGTCGGAACGGTCCTCTTTCTCAACACTTGTAAACACTGGGGCGGGGTTTGCATTCGTCCTCTGTGACCCTCTTGACGTCGTGACGTATTGCGTGTGGTCACGCTGGCGCATCACGACCGGATCTAGACGAGAAGTTGTGCTTTAAAAGTGTATATTTGTTATTTTTATTGTCAAAAATGACAATTGTTTTGCTAGATAAGACCCTTCCCTGCCAATGATAAGTTTTTACGGCAATCCATATTTCCGCTATTATCCACTAGGTGACGCACTTACCCAACTTTTATAACACTAAAGCATCAACTGATGCAAAAACAGTAAAAACTCTGTGTATGCTTTGATCATAGTTCTGAATCAGATTTTTAACAAAAATCCTTTACAAAAATACTTACAATACTAATGGTGTATTTGGTTCATCTACAGATATTGTTTGTAACCCGTGGAAGAAGGAGGATGCTGGAAACCAGACGAGAGAGATAATGTACACCATCTCCCTGTCCAACCCGCTGGCTCCTAAAACAGCTACAGTCACTGAGACTCAGGTGAGATTATTTCACATCACGTTTTCAGTGCTAACACAACATATTCAGGCTTATCATCAGTAACATTCTTCAGATTATTTGTTTAAAATCAGTTTCTTTGCTTTAGACCCGGTATAAGGCCAGTCAAGAGAGCGAGTGTTACATCATTGACGCAGAGGTCATTACTCATGATGTCCCGTACCACGACTACTTCTACACCCTGAACCGCTACATGCTAACACGGGTGGCTAAGAACAAGTGTAGGCTGAGGTACTGAGGAATGTGGCGATAACGTCCATTTATGTATTACTGTATGCATCTGTTTGGCTTCATCATAATATTCAGTATACATGAAATGCACGTTTTACTGTGATGTGATTTAATTTGTCTGTCCTTCAGGGTTTCTACAGAGCTTAGATACAGAAAACAGCCTTGGGGTTTGGTGAAGGGTTTCATTGAGAAGAACTTTTGGAGTGGGCTAGATCAGAATTTTAAAAGCCTTGGTAAGACACCATCCAGCAATTGACCAATTCAAATTGAACAGTGAGGCCTAGCCCCACCCACAACTTTCTCAAGCTCCACCCATAATCATATTTAGCTTTACTTGTTGCCAAATATTCAATACCAGAATAAATCAAATACTGTTGTTTTGTCAGAGCTGGAGTTGGCAAAGATGGAGGATGCCCAGATAGAATCCCACAGGCCATCTCCTAAAATTAAATCCACCCTGAGGAGAAGAAAAAGACCCCTCGTTCATCACCGCACGGCTCATTTGGATGAGACCCTCAGCCCTGTCACCACGCCAACAGATGAGGAGGTCATCCACCGCATCAAACACGTGGCAGGTCTGGTTACGCACACGGTCAATAAAATCCCACACATAGTTCACTAAAATTTCACTGTTTGTGTTTATGTTTGCTCTGCCTGCAGGTTCCACCCAAACAAAACACATTCCTGAGCACACGTTAGGGGGCAGAGTTTTCTGCAATCTCTCCAAACCATTACTCATCATCTGCTTTGTGTAAGTATTGAAAACATTTCTCCTAACTAGTACTAAGTCTATTACATCTATGAAGAGTTCAGATGCAAAAGCCACTAAATGTTAGCTTCATAAGGCCATTCAGAAATACTGGTTTATTGGCAGATTCTGTTAAACACTACATTGATTTTTCAGCAAAGTCCTCTAAGTGCACGGCACGCATATGGGTCATATTTCAATTTTACCCTGTTAAAGGAGGTTTACTGGCTATATTAGGATATTGGAAATTTTAGGTATTTTATATTTATTCAGAAAAGACATTAAAGAGTGACCGGAGAGAGATAATGAGGGTGGGATTGGGAAACAACCATGCATCACATTCAAACTCAGGTCCCTTGTAAGTTCTTGGACCTACAGTAAGTACAAAACAAATGTGGCAACCACTTACATAACAACTCCCTCTAAAAAAGCATGCTTCACTTTTGCAGCGAAAGACAGTCACATTTGTTTCATTACAAAAAGAGACATAATAATACATGTGATGTGAAAATAATACGTCACATGTGTTATATTTCTCTTTAGCCAAGTGTAAGATGCCCTAAACTGGTTTTGGATCTGAACTTTTCGTTAATTATTTTATTATGTTTAGTCTTGTGTTTTAAAATAGAGACTTAGCAGTTAACTCTGTTTTCATTTGTCTTGCGTGGCTGGTCTTAGGATCTGTGTAAGGTACATTCCTTTACTGAATTAACAATAGATACTAGCTGCGTCCGAAATCGCGTACTGTGACAGTATGTACTGAATTAGATTTTTTTGTTGAAACAGTACACTATGTATTTCCAATATTTTTGTTTATTGACTATTTTTTTATTGTGCGGCCTCATGAGATCCATCTAATGCAAACTCAAAACATAAAAAAAAGCTTGCTGGAAGCACTAGGACATCTTGGTACTTATCACCTACTGTTTTTCAAATACTATGAATTGGACATACTACTTGCCCACATACTACATTTACATTTAGTCATTTAGCAGACTTTTGTCCAAAGCGACTTACAAATGAGGTAAACAATAGAAGCAATTAGAGCAACACAAAGAACAGCAATACATAAGTGCACTAGAACTAGTCTCATCAAGTCTAACACAGTATACATAACCAAGGGTTTTATTAAATGACATAAAAGATAATGATAAAAAATTGAAAAAGATATTAAGCTGTGTATTAGTAAGTGAGGTGTATTGATTTTCACCTACTATATAGTGTAAGTATGCGATTTCGGAAGCAGCGTTATTTTGTTCTGTGAAGAAAACTTCATTCCTGCCATTCTAGACCAATAGCCTTGTAGTGTTGTCTCACTGTCAAACCCCCTTCATGTGGTTACTTCTGTTCCAAAACCTAGTGAACTGCCTACCAAGCTCATCATTGATGTACTTACCATAGACATACTACTCCATATAACCAGCAGTGTAATTTTTTTCCCTATGCTGTATCTCATTTTGGAAAAAAATCTATATCATAACAGAAAAGGCAGGCAATCAAAGAATGGACTGCGATAAAATAAATAAACTAAAAAATAAATCCCCAGCATTGTAATCATTTCTATAGGTTATTTTTAACACTTGCTGGGTATGGACAGAACATAACGCTTGGTTAAAATTGACATACAGTAATGCTGGGTTGTTTGATCCGACTGCTGGGTTATTATTACCCATGGTTTCATAACAACAACCCAACATTGGGTAATCACAAAATTCATGGTTCGGATCACATTACGCTTTTTGAGGCATGGATTAGATCATTTTTTCGGATCAGCAAAAAATGGGTGTGAAAAATCTAATAACAAAATAAATGACAAACATTCATAAAAAAGAACAAAGTTGCACATTAAGTAAGGTCTAAAATTAGCATTATGTACAGAAATCAAATACAATTAATAATAATAAAGTCTTTATTATGTAAATTTAATATAATACTTTTTTTAGAGCTACAGAAGTGATTTTCTCTTTGTCTTTGTTGTTTGATTAACATTAATGACTTAAGTAGGTTCATTGAGGTTACTGTCTCTTTAAGACCAAATAACCACAGACTGGTTTTTGACTCTATAAATAAACTTAAGACAATATAAACTAATGTTTTTATTAGAAAAAGAATATTGTGGAGATCATTTCGTTTGTTTTTGCCCTGTCAAGAACAGAAAGATTTTATGTTCGTTTGCTTTTTGAAACACGTCTCTCCGTGTGTCGCTTTTAAGTGCCCTTAAACCCACGTGCACACACAGATGGAAGGCGAATTCCAAACGCGCAGCATAAACAGTCGCCCCACAGAAAACATTGTTTTTGAAAACATAGCAATCACATGCGAGCCGAACCGTACGGATCACGGATCAACTGCGATCCATCACAGCACTAATTTTAACCCAGCATGTGTTTTGTCCAATATTTACCCAGCATGGGTTAAAATAAACCAGCCATTTTTAGGGTGAATAGTGTAAGAATTTTCATTTTATATATATATTATATTTTAAATATTATATATATTAAAATTTTAAATATTAATATGTTATTTATTATTAAAACAGTTTTATAATATTCTAGCTTGAAACAATGGAATGAAGTAGTAAACTACACCGAAAAAAATAGGAAATTAAATTAACATTAATTAACATTAATTTAATTTTAAGAAAACTTAATTCAATCATGTGGAACCCTTGTTTCTCCTAGTTTCCTCCTTAGGCCTAGTTTCAATATCTGAGAAGTCCTGTGCACAGTAAAATTGTATTGGTCAAAATGTTCTCCACAACTATATATTTTATTATTGGCTGTTATTGTGTTGCATCACACAGCCTTTTTTTCTCAATAAATATGTGACATTGGGTGCGCCAGTTCAGATTGAAATCAACAGTGAGTATAGTTCTGATGAGCTTCATATGATATTTCATGTGACCATTAAAAACCAAATGACCATGTTGAATATAAGTGACCACTAAGAACGATTCATTAAAATGATGTTGTCCAAAACAGCTAGTTTTTGGAACAGACCTCAGTGTTCGTCTAAGACAAATGCTGTCCTACCCAAGTTCCATTTGCTTCATCCACACATTATTCAATCAGTGGATGGTGACGTTGTTTTTCTCCATTCTTGTGTTCTGCAGTCTGTTGCTGCTGGTGTTTCTGAATATAATGCTGTTTTATAAACTCTGGATGCTGGAGTATTCTGCTCAGAGTCTCACCAGCTGGCAGGGCTTACGCTTACATGAGAGGTACACTATTTTCTTATGGGGTTGTTTATATATGTATGATGAATAAAGGCTTAATTCTTTGATGAGAAAACTCACAGACCCATTTTGGGTCGTAGTTAAGGATTTCCAGATAGACACCTGCCAGTGTAGTTGACACTGCACTCTTTAAGTAGAAAAAAACATTAAATAGTCTGTAGTAAACGAATGAAGCAAATGAACAGCTACTGTCGAAATGGAAATGTGTTTAATAACTTTTAAGTTAATTTAAATGTGTTTATTTTCCATTAAATCATATCAATGACCTGAAAGCCTTTGTGGTTCAATCTTGGTGTGCGTCCATCCTTCACAAAATAAATCCAAACGGCTCCAGGATGATAAACAAAGGTCTTCTGAGGGTAATACGCGCTGTGTTGTTGTAGAAATATCCATATTTAAAAATTTATTAATGAAAATAAATAACTTCCAGTAGCGCCGCCATCTTAGACTCCTCTGTATTCAGGAGAGAGTATTAGCGTAGTGTACGCACTTTTCTTAGTGACAGATGACAAATTCGGAGGGGGGGCACAGAGCAGCAGCAGATTAGCCTCCGTAGGCTGTGTAAGCTCTCATCCTGAATGCGGATGCGACTAAGATGGCGGCGCTACCGGAAGGTAGTTATTTACGTTAATAAAGTTTTAAATATGGATATTTCTGTAAGATATGCACGATAGAGTTCATCATAAGTATAAGTTTGTGGCTTATTTTGTACATTTAACATCATGCACACTGCACAGATCGATTGGCTTAGACGTTGAAGTAACACAAGAGTGACTGGAGAGTAGTCTGCTCCTAATATGCTTTTTAATATTTGAAATATGGTTATTTAATGTCATAAACCGATTAATCGGTCTACGCATCAAGCACACCTCTGTTGTTTTGGATGCGGTGGCACTCGCTGCATGTAATTGTGCTGAGCGTATCAAAATGTATTTACAGTGGCAGCTCTCCGCACCCTGCCACCAAATTGAACCATACCAGAGACCACTCCTGCAAAGCGTACCAGGGGGCGCTAAAGCCTGAAATAGTGTTGTTTGTACGCGTACACAAGAGTCCTTGTACAGTGCATGTGGCACAAATTTCGCCATCAGAATAGTGCACCACGCGTACTTTGTATACATAGGTCGCACATGTAGTATGACTATGTAGGAGAGGTACTGCATTTTGGCGCTTAAAAAATGAACTGTACTCCAGGCTTTAAGTGTACCGCACTAGCCAAACGAACCATACTCCGGGCTTAAACGTACTCGGGTACAGTATAGTGTGAGTACACTCCTAAACACTCCTAACCTTGATAGACTTTTGTAGGTCATTGGGTAGCAGTCTTGTTTATATGTGTTTTACAGTAAACTACCACAGACTCAGATGGAGTGGGCTCAGCTCCTCGAGTCCCAGCAGCGATATCATGACGCAGAGCTGCAGAAATGGAGAGAGATCATCAAATCATCAGTACTGTTATTGGATCAGGTATATAATACACACACACACATATATATATATATATATATATATGTAGGTCATTTATTTAACCGTTAAAGATTTGAATATGAGAATGTTCATGTCTTTACAGATGAAGGATTCCTTACTGAGCCTACAGAAAGGGGTGGGTTTGCAGGATTACAACCCAGATACAGAAGAGA
Source organism: Paramisgurnus dabryanus (assembly GCF_030506205.2). Lineage (NCBI taxonomy): Eukaryota > Metazoa > Chordata > Actinopteri > Cypriniformes > Cobitidae > Paramisgurnus > Paramisgurnus dabryanus. The sequence goes on along the minus strand of NC_133345.1, from coordinate 7,819,299 downwards.
AGAGGAGTCGATATTACTGACAACTACTCTCCGGGCCACCAGGGCGCGCTGTGCAATGTAGAGCCACGTATGCGAGTTTGTGTCTACAGATGTGTGTACAAGACCACGACAAGCAAAAATCAAAGGCCCTTATGTACATGTAAGACTATGCATACTAAACACTGGACAGAGACCAGAAGTCGTCACGGACCAATTACTGCCATCAATCCAAGTGGACAGACCTGGGGCCCTATCTGTCTCATGGAATTGTGGGAATTTGGGTCCACCACTGTTCCGGTTTTCTTTGAGGATGCGTTACTTGTATCCTCTGGTCTGAGGAACAAGGGTTTGAATTGAATTTATGAAGTAAATGAAGAGCATGCTTTTTAAATGTCAAATCCTTCTGCACACCTTTATTTTGATGTGGTTTTAATTTTGTTGTTTTTTACAAAAAAAATTGTATTTTAGCCTGTAGGGCTTGAATCTCCTGTATTGGTAAAGCTGCAATGTCCCTTTTTCGAAAGCAATGGTGCAGGTAATGAGATTATAAAGGGATTGTAATATCATCTCACTGATGCTGTATTATCAGGGCTGGTTCCTTGAAAACGCTGAGCTAGAAAGTTTCATGTTTCAATTCAGTACGGCAAGTTTTATTTAATAGTGTATATGCAGGCCCACACTGAAATATTATCAAATATTTTGCCTTGTCCATTTAGCTACACAATAAAAGTATAGTGCTCAGAATTTGTTTGATACAAAACCTTCTACTGCAAATCCATCCTGCAAAAACAAGTGCACAAATTGTTTGCGCTGTGCTGGATTTGCACTACGACAGGCCAGTGAATAATTGCAAAAAGGGACACGGCAGCCGGGAGTCGGATGCATTTTTGTTAGCGTTTCATGACTAAACTGTGAGATCTGATTTATATGTAAATGTAGAAAAATTCTATGAATATGTTTTGAAATATATACTTGATTCAAAATTTAATATATATTTCAATATATAGAGAGATCGTTGCAGATATTTATTGTTAATTTATGTACATAGGACACTTATCAAAGCTCTAGACAGGCTAAAGAGTTTATAATTGTTAAACTGCATTTTCTCCATCAACACGCACAAGCGCGTTTGAGACGTGTCTGTGTGCGTGCGTGTGTGTGTATTGTAAGCATATACACAAGTGATGTCTATTTTGGTGAATGTAAAAGTGTGTCCGTGTGAAGTTTTAAATCATTCCACTTATGTCTTGTGTCTTCCTACTGGCACATGAAGCCAAACTGCCTTTTTCTTGCCCGGTAGCTCAGTCCAATGGGCGTCTGTTTACACATCTGCCTGGCTTCAGAAAGCTGAGCGGTCCCACATTGGCAAATTTTTTAACCATCTTTAGCTCAGCAGTCCGAACGGACGTGCAAACATCTTTTCGGTTTTTATTTATTTTATTTTTTTAGGTGAGCGATTGTAAAAGGTTATTCACATTGACCCGATCTAAAAGCTCATATTTACTGTATCATCAGTCTAATTAAAGAAAAGTTAGGGATGGAAAGTGGAGATGATATACTGTTTTTTTATAGAGCTAAAGTGCTCTAGCCTAAACCAAATATAGTATTTATAGAAGGTAGAATTTATTTATATTCTGTATGACATGCAGCGGTTCCCTTTTTATGCAGACCGGGGTCAATGTAAGATGTGAAGAGAGGATCCGGAGGCACTTTATGTCCAAATATTTTAGGACAGTAAGTCTAGTATAGGGCATATGATATTACACTCCAGCTACAAACCAGATGCTGTCGTATTGATGAATGAATGTAAGAAAGGTATTTTTGTCCATAAAGCATCTACAGTCATGTCATTTGAATCATGAATTGCTTCAGAATCGGATGGATGATTTTTCTAATCTGTAGTGTTTTTATGTTCAGTGTTTCAAGCAGGTATTTTATTCCAGAACTGAAGTTTCTCGCAGTTGAACTACTGAGATATTTGAAGTTTTTTATTTTTATTTTCACTTGACGGGTTGCATTACTGTATTAAAAAAAATCTCCTCACACTGTAAAAAGTGAAAAGTCGGTTCAACTTAAAAAGTTACTTTAATTGGTAACACCTAAAAATGTACGTTTATTCAACTTTACTTTAGGTCAAAAATTTAATTTGAATAAACGTTACGAATTAAAGTAAGGTTTTTGTACCAACTTTTTACTTTTAACAGTGCATTTGCAAATCTTAACATTAGTTAAAAACTTTTTTATTGCATTAGAGTACAGTTGTGGGGTGTGTATTCTGCAACATGGTTTTGATTTTTAGTTCACAATGTGTGTTTAGATGAGTGTATAAATGGTTGGTGTTTTGGAAATGATGAACGCTACTGTGATTTAAAAAGCAAATTAAATCACTGTCACAATCATATTCACTGTAATGTGCATGAGTTTATTTCGATGCCTCATGTGAAAATATTTGAATGCATTGAATGATTTTTTTTTTTTACTAGAAAACAAAACAAAAAGCTAAAGTCATTTACCGATTACACATTATGTTGAATCCACAACATGAGCACATGACTGAATTTTCTTTCAGCCTGATCATCATTATTTGCGTATATGCAGCATTTTCTCTTGATGTATTTGACCAAAGACTTGAGCAAGTTTTTGCAACTGAAAAATGTGCTGTCGATTAGAAATGTGTCTTGGCAACTGCTGGTGATTTAGCAACTGTTTCAAAGCATGGTTATGTTTTGGACAAACTCACAAATCAACATGACATTTTATTTTCTTGAAAACATTTGGATTAACTGTCCATAACATCCCGTAACTGGTGTAGCAATGACTTCATATTCCTGTATTTTTAATTTTAAGATCTGTTTTTATGTCTAAACAACACTGATTTGTACGTGATCCATATGCACTGTCCGTTCACTGACATAGGAAACTGAACTGTGCTGTGCGCAGTTTTCACTCTACCAACAACTTTGTCTAATAGAGACTCTTGATTCAGTGGCATTCTGATCTATGTTAAGTAGACAGATTACAAAAAATAATAATAAAAAATACCGGAAAAAAGACCTTGTGTTGGTTCTTTGATTGATGTTCATTTTAAACCTGATTCTCTTGATATTATCTGGGATGTTTTATCTTCATCTAAAGCCAGATGGCCTGCAGAAGATTCTCATTTAAGATTAAGGAGATGCACAGTCGACACATCGCTTAATCTCAGAAGACATTTAATAACTGTATTGATTAGTTTTTAATGGATAGATATGCTTTTGGGAGCTTTGAAAATGGGGCACTATCCAATGCCATTATAAAGTTTAAAAGCGCCAGGATGTTATTTAATATAAATTCTTCTATGTTTGTCAATAAGAAAGTCATATACACATTGGATGGCTTGAAGGTTGAGTAAATATGAGCTAATTTAAACAAAGTAAGGCTGTGCACAGCTTGAAAGGGGTTAGAAATGTAAACAGCTGTTTTTTTAGTTGTTTCTTGATGGTTGTGGCGTTTTGTTTTTGTAAATTATTTGGTGCCTTATTGTCAAGAAACAACCAGGATCTCTCTCTTACGGAGGAGGCAGATATCTGTTGAAAGGAGATATAGGAGGGAGAAATTTCACTGTGATGGAGGCTGGTGTCAGAGTCTTAAATTTGCTACATGTAGCCAATTGAGTAAGATCAATTTGCAGGGGCTTGGTCACACTTACTGGAAGACCGGCCAGTAGGACTTTGCAGTAGTCCAGTTTTTATATGATAGAAGAGGACTAGGAGGTGTGTAGCATGTTTTAATATAAAAAGGTCTGATTTTCCTGTTGTTCCTGATGCCTACATGACCGGGTGGTGTTGAGGTGTGGCCGTGAATTTTAGCTGGTCTTCAACTAACACTACCAGTTTATAGCAGACTTAGTAGATACCTGTATGAGAGTTGAAGATATTATTATCTAAATTTATAGGTTAGGCGTTCTGTTGATTCAGTCTTAGTAAGGTTTAGTTGAAAATAACGTAGTCTACAATAAGCAATCAAGTGTCAAATTTCATAAAGGGTCTATGGCTAATGGCTCAGACATATGAGGCCTAACTCCTTGAATAAATCATCCACCATGTCCGCCTGTACCAACTTTCTGCCTTAAGAAACTGTTAACTTTTAATTTCTTTATCATAATGTTTAAATTATCTTGTGTATTAAACATAAGTGTATAGCAATTTTTTTTCATTTATCATGTTGATGTACTGGTTAATAAGCAGATAAAGAGCAAAAACCAGTACATTTCTTTTGTATTTTGTACCAGTAACAATTCTTTACCATGTCACCAGAGGGCGATCTCATTTTATTAAATATCCAGTCAGTCACTAAATGTGCTTGAATATGCAATGATAACAAAAGCATCACATGCATCCTAAAATTTCTAAAGAGTTAAACATAATAATAATGGAAACATACATTTGAATACATAAGTGATTTTTCTATCATTTTGATTATGATGGGATTTTAAATCCGGATAGAAACCTTCCTAAGTTGTCTGAATGCTGCGCTGTAGTAATTACTATACTGTATGTAGCCTATGGCAGCATGTCTACTATGTTCCTCTTTGTGGTAGTGCTGTTACATACTTTATAGTCTGGGTTTTAAATTTTAAGGGACAGGAAAAGAGAGATGTCATTTTTTTGTCAATTTAAGGAAAGATTCAAGAAACAGTGTTGCCAAAGCATTCAAATGTGTCCTCTGGACAGACACTACAACAGTAACCAAAATGCTACATTAAAGGCAGGGTGGTTGTTTGGGAATTTATTTTTTATTTTTTATGTTGGTTATTGAAAATTGATAATATTTACTGATAATTATAAATGGATTACTTTCTGTTGGAAAGTATATTGAGTGCAAGATCGGATTGATATTTGACTGTATAATTGGCATTTACTGATGATTTTTATTGTTTTTCCTGTAATCATACTAGCTGCAGAACACAGTTCATAGAAATCAAGTGCAAATTGCAATCAATCTGCTATGATTTAAAAGTAAAACGATACGGATATGCTCCAAAATATACGATAGACGAAAAAGACTATTGGAATATATTCAGTGAATGCTGGTATGTCTATGACCTCAACATTTGCCCAGCATTAATTTATTAGCCTTAATTTATTACGTAATCCCCGCATACATTTCCAGTCATCTGACCTGTAAAATCGGTCAGACTGAATGAATTAACTATCACCCACAAGACAAATTAATAATCTCAGCCATTCAGAATATTCATTCGGTCTGCATGCATACGAGTCTTCAGAAGACTGGCCAATAACAGCGATTGAGGTCCTGATGTGGGCGGGTCATATTCTTCAAGAGGGCGGGAAATGTGATTTTCCACCAATCACAACCAAAAAGGGGCGAGTATTCTAATAAACCAGGGAACACCTCAGTACAGCAATGTGAGGGGCGTGATGAAAACATTGAAAGATGAGATTCCTCGCATCCATGTGAAAGGCGCGTGTTTGGAAAAACACACAAGCTAGGTGGGCATTTATGCGTTGTTACGGTACATACGGTTACAGTATATTGCAGGTATATACTGCAGGTATACGCAGATCATTTTGAGTGATTGATTGCTTTTGTTCTGTGGGGAACGAACTCCTGATGGACCATGAGATTCATCTGATGATGGAAGAAGAGCGCAGTCGGACTAAAGAGCGTCTGGAGGTCAGTTTGGCGTGGCTGTGTGAGCTCGATATATTGAAGCAGCGGCAGGAGAGCCTCGTTCTGGGCGCCCTGGCGCTCGGGGATACAGTGCCGGGTATCCCGACGTGGGGTGATGTCGGTCCGGCCCGCAGCAGCAGAGAGCACGAGCAGTTGACTCTACGGCGCCAACTGGTACGTGCTGCGTTCTGGGTAAATCACTAATGAGGTCAATATGGAAATAAATTTCTCTTAAAAATTTCCTACATGTTTTATTTTTTTTAAACAAGTTAGTCAATGAAAAGTTAAAAAAAATGTAGTAAATATAGTGTCATATGCACACAAATATCTCATGCATTATATAAAAAAGCGAATGAAGTGTACAAAAATAAGAGGCCTGCTTACATGAGATGTTTTTTTCAGTGTTATTTGAGCACATTGCTATATAAATGCATATTTTGTTTACCAGTGATGCCGTTTACAACATCTGTGCATTTTAATGAAAGTGGCGCTGTTTGACAGCTGTGATTGATGCGCGCGTGTAAAGGGGGTGGGGCCCACTATAACTGTCTGTTATTTAACTTCCCATTGTTCATTTCGCATGGATTTACTAATCATTCTGTATCTGAGGTAATATCTATTCATTTCTTTATCATCATATTTTCTTAAATGTTGTTAATTTTTGTCTGTAAGACATATGATGACGCTGTGGCTTAATTATTACATTATAGTTTAAAATAAAATCGTTTTGATGTATGTTGGGTAGTGTTATTTAATTGCATTATTTTTCTTTCTGTTTATCTTACTTTATTTACGTGGTTAGTTGTGGAATAAGGCCTACTTTTTCCAAGGTAATGCACTATAAGTGTTTACTCCCTCATGCCCTTTCATTACCTGTCCATCAGTTTTCCTGTCCTGTGTTAGGACCTCACTCTAACTCATTTTTCAATAATAGGCCTCTGAAAGGCGGTGAGAGAAATCAAATAAGCAGCGATCTCTTTTCCCCAGAGTTTCACTCCCCCCAGCCCAGTAGGATCAGACAAAAGGGCGCATGGAGCGGAATACTAATAAGTTGAGCCTCACGCAGGAATCGGGCGCGTGCGGGAGAGCTCGAGACGCATCACCTAAATGAGCTGTCAGCAGCGCGCGCTTCACTGGCCACCGGAAACTATTCTTCATTATAGCAGACTGATGAGAGCTGCGATTACCAAAACCTCTTTCATGAAACAATTAAACACTTCTTGGATCTATCTATCTATCTATCTATCTATCTATCTATCTATCTATCTATCTATCTATCTATCTATCTATCTATCTATCTATCTATCTATCTCTCTATCTATCTATCTATCTATCTATCTATCTATCCATCTATCCATCTATAATTTATAGAAAAACAATTAGTTTCTTCAGTGTTCAGCATTTCCTCAGGCAATAGCAGAGGATGGGGTGCTGTGTGATGTTAATACAGCCTTGCGGGTATAATGTAATTACACATTTACAATTTAATTATACAATTAGCAATGTAACTAGGGGAAGTCCTTATATCTCCCATTGTTTTATTTTTATTTTACTGCATGACATACATATTAATTTGTAAATTGAGCTGTAGTTGTCCCAGCAGTATTTGCAGTATAGCTGTTTGCACATACAACATTTGGGCAAACACAACATCATCCCTCAAGGCCAGAGTTTCTCTGCTTTATGTGTACATGCACGTGTGAATGCATCAGTACTAATTATTGCAGTTTAGTGATGTAGTTTCTACTTTTGGATTGTGAAATGTGTGTGTGCTGATAAATGGGGGCAGGGTGGTGTGTGTGTGTGGGGGGGGGAAACTGGTCGTGTCCTATTTTGGCACATTAAAGGCAAGGCGCGCACAGCAGCCAGATAATGAGAGTACACACGCAGCTTGATCTCCCTCAGGTCCTGTCTGTTTCTGTGGTAATGAGATAGACTGCTGCCTTCTGCATCTGTGATACGTTTGAGGTTGATGCGTCAAACCAGGTGATTTGTCATGCTGTCTTAAGACAATCTGTGAAGATTAATACTAAAGCTGAATCAAAGATCCCAAGAGGAAACATGGCGAGCCTAAGTCACAAGCTTTCTTGTAACATCACACCTAGCCGTTGTGTAAGTTACAGGCAAAATTTTTCCTTCCTTGATTTTTTTTTCGTGTACTTTTATAAAAAAATGGCAAAGTTGTTGTATGTCCTATTTAAGTAGTGAAGAATGGACACATATGGATTCAGGGTAGGGTAAAATAAAGGCAACCTTTATTGCATAAAATAAAGCCTTGAGAAGCAACACTGCGCTTGAGAATTCTGTGAATTCCTTTATTTCAAAGACACAAATAAATAGGGGTTGTGAACATACAAAATTGTAATTTTCCATGCATTCAAACTATAACAATAATATTTTAGACACATCTAAACCTTTTGAATCAGCCCGGTTGCAGGATAAAAACCTGACAAATTATATGTTGGATGTAAAACTGCATTAGTGTTTTTGCTTTTACCAAATAGAAAAGTATCTTAGATCTGTCTTGGATCTGTTTACTTAGGTTTTGACATTATTATAGCTTTTATTATGGAACATAAATGCACTTTGAGCAGTAAACGGAAAAAATGCTTAAAAATATAACCCAAGTCAAACAGCTTTTGCGTCATAAACCAGCGAAATTTAGGCAAAACCCCAGGTGTGTAACACTGTGTTGCAAGGAAAAATTTGGCAGCAAAAACGGGAAGTGAAAAATACTTTTTTGTGGTTCGTGACAAAAGGTTTTGCTACAATATCCTGATGTCGTTAGTAAACTATTGATGTTGCAAGTTTGGTACATTTGCTTACATAACTGCCTCCAATGGCGCAGATGAGCAACGCTGCATACTGCTGATGTTTTGAAACCGTGCTACATGTTTAAAGCGAGGGCAATCCAATGAAGCCAATACGGAAGTGACTTAAACTGCAACTCATCGAATGGCCGCTAGAGGCTGGCTCCAAAAGGGAGTCAATTCCCATAGACATCCATGTTAAAATGCCCAACTTTACAGTAGAAAATAATATGTTTACAGCCTGGTACAAAAAGTGTTTTTGGTCTGTTTAGGTAATTTTGCCCTTCGTGACAACTGTTAGCGGGGTGAATATTTTTGTAACTCATCCGTTTAAATTATATTTAGCCTTAAAGTACTGCTTAATTAAGGATGTGGCCACTTGAGTGAGGGGTGAACAGCCACTTCTGTCACTAGAGTCGCACTAGGCAGTCATGGTTTCAGCAACCAGCCACCTCAGCTTCACCCACATCCTGCCTCTTTACCCATTTTCGGTTATTTGCATTTGTTTGTTTCCTTTATGCCGCTTTTTTAAAAGATTTGCTTCACGTTTGGATGGAAACCCCATTAATGATTAATATACTGTATCCAGTGTTTATGTTAAGTTACCTTAAATGAAATGGTCACTGTAAATATGAGCATGGCCGTAGCCAGCTATGAGGTCACAGAGGCCCTGACCTCAGTACTTTTTTCAAATTAAAAAATAAAATTTGAAGTTCTCTGAATGACTAATTCGTTTTTCAAAACGAATCTGCATATATAATTAAGTTTGGACAGTTTACTGGTGTAAAATGACGAAGACTGGCTTAAGCTGTGACAGCGCAGGTACAGAATTTGCAGTGTTGCCAGATCCCAATGTTAAAAATCCTCTTTAGACGTAGTGTTTTAGCAATTAATGTTACACTTTGACATTATCTATAAAGTAATTGTTAGGTGTAGGTTAGTATTTCTCTGATTTATTTCTGAAATACAAGGTTTGGACGAACTTTGTTTTTTAAGGCCAATTATTTTTGCTTTCTTTCGTACTAAATCTGGCAACATGGAAACTGAAAGTTATCAAATAAGACGCATCATTTAGCGCGAGCAGGTTATTGCTGATACTACATTCGGTAAGATAAAAGCAGTAATCATCATTATTGTGTCTGTAAGAGTATCAACATCAACAACACTATCGAAGAACAGAAAATAACTCTGGTACAAAGATGTAGAAGAATTGGGTTTAAATAAAATATGCCACATATGTTAAAACACGTAGTGTAAAATGGTAAAGCTAATCTCAACAAAACATAAGCATTAAGAATTCTGTTATTTCATTTAATTTAGAAGTTAACTTTTAACAAAGTCATGCTGAAAACAATAAGAGCACTAAACAAGTTCTTGTTTAAAATCTTGAAACGTTTTTGTTATATAATATTGCTTATTAAAATGATTACAAAAATAAACATTGTTGCATGAAAAAGTAATAAATAATCCAGCAGTCCCAGTCCATCCCCCAAAACAGAGTGTGTACCCAAAGTGTATAAAGGTTAAGACAGAATATTTTAGATCCCAGGTAAAAATAAAGTATGCTTCAATGTACTTAAACCACTTAAATACTAGCAAGTATTACATTTGTAAGTTATGTAAAAGTTATGCTACAAATATACTTATTAAAAGTAAAGTTCTACTTGAGCAGTACTTCAGTTTACCTGAAAAAGTAAGAATACCAGTACCAACTAGATTTTTTTTTAAATAAATGATATCTTAAAATAACACTTAGATGTTCTTAACTTAATTTTAAGAAGTACCAAAAACAAATGTGATATATATATGTGAAAATAGTACATTTACTAAGTGTACTTAAAAAGTGTATTTATTTAAGTGCACTTTTTTCACCTGGGATAGCATTTGTTAACTCTTAACACCCCACTCTGGACCTCAGTAATTTTCAAACCCTGGCTACGGCCATGAATATGAGTGTATATTGATGGCTGCCTGCCATTATTTCCCCTCACTGGGGCCAGGGGCACATACGTTTATGACACAAAATTCACAAATTCCTCTTTTCTGGGTTTTCATTTCTGACGGCACTCTGTAGCATAGGATTATCTCTTTGTCCGTTAGTGTATTTTATTAAACAACAACTATTCAGTATTAATGCTAAACTAAAGAAGTCACTCACTTCTTAACATGCAACAACGGCAGATAGCGCTCCCTTGCCCTCCAGTGAGGCGTTCCACTACGTGCATCACGACACATAAAAACTATCAATTGCTATTATTAGCTGTGTATCTGGTGCATTGTAACAGGACTTACGGTTGGTGATAAAGCAAATGTTTCATCATATTAGGGAGGTACTTCCTCCTTACCACGAAATATCTTTACCACATGTATTGCATTTGGCAATGCTTTCATCTTTAATCATCATTCATGTTTAACCAAACTTTTGCTTTTTGAACGTGGGTGAACATAGTGCAGATTTTGTACTTGTTCCGGAAACTGTACAAATTAACACAAAAGTAGACTACTCACAATGTCCCAAACTCTGCTTGCATTAAAAAGATGTTAGCTGTATAGCTAGGGGAACTACCACAGCCAATGTCCCAGGCCAAATTAAGAAAGATCACAGCTTCGGTCAGCATTTTAAAATAAACACATAGGGACGGTTTCCCGGACAGGGATTAGACTAGTCCTAGACTAAAATAAATGTAAAAGCTGTCCAAAACAACTTGTGCTGACATATCTTAAAATACATTAGTGCCCTTTGTTTTGCCTCAAAATGCTTACAATGTTTTTATTAAGACATGTTTGATAAAACTAGTTATATTTCCTAATTAAACATCCTGTAAAAAAATGGATGTAGAAATTACAGTATTACTGGCAGCTGGGCGGTTGTAAAAAATAAAACATACAATTATATATACACCATATTCCAAATTATTATGCACATGCCATTTTTGTTTATTTTTCCAATACAGTCAGTAAGCTTACACATTTTATTTTACCCTCAACAGTTATATGATAGTGTGGATGTTGTTATATTTAAATGAAATAAATATGTCAGAATATACTTTAATACTTTAAAAAACTATGCAAAATATGCAGCTTTTGCATATTAAAAAAATAGTATAAACCAATAGTTAAAGTGACATCCTAACCCAAACACAAGCGACAATGGTTTAAAAATAGGAAAAACAATTGAGTAACCAATACGTGAAACTGACAAGGAAAAGAAAGTCAGTGGTATGGACACGGAAAAATGAGGAGATACGTGAGCAAAATATTCTGTGACTATTACACGGAAATTCGTGAGATCAGGTTGGATCTTTCATATAATGATGCTCCACAGGCTCTTTATAGGACTAAGGTCAGAGGATGATGGTGGTCACCCCTTGATTTCTTTCTTATTTAAGCCCATATGAATTAAAATAGTCAGTGGTGTTTGAAATACAGCTTTATGCACTGAAGGATCCTGCATGGGGTTCTTGGGATCCCAGAGACACCCGCAGGCTTAAATAACGGTGGCTTTTTATTGCTGCCTTTTCCCAATATTTTCCTTAAAAAATATTATCAAAAGCTTTTACGTCAAATCTTTCTGTACTGTGAATCCCTCATGAATCTTATAATAGTTAAATGATTTCTGTTTAGGTCCACCAAATATAAATTGTTGTGATGGGGTTGATGAGGGATGCTGCAAAAACAGTCATGGGACAGAGGTGAGGGACGTCTATTTATAGACACCTCTTTGCGCTGATTGGTTGGATTACATGACCATGCTCCTCCCGAACTTAGTTGAATAAACTTCATGTGGCGCGGCATAAGTCGATTAACCAACTAGCCTAGTATCAGTCACTGGTTAGATCAGCACAGCAGTCAAAAAAAGGGACGTCCCGATCAATTTGGCCCAAAATACAGGACGTCCCAGCTAATATGGGAGCGTTGGCAACCCTAGCTGCTATTCCGATTTAGAATTCATCACGCACCAGCAACCAAAAACTGATTTTTTTATGTATTTAAAATAGGGTGGTTATCTTGTCAGAAGTTGAGCTACAGAACAAATAAGCTGTTTCTGAATTTTTCTGTGATGATGACATGAAAATATCAGCACAGAAATAAGAATCAGGCTGAAGTGCAAAATGTATGCCTTGCCCTGCACTGACCTGGGCCGGGTTTCCCAAAAGCATGGTAAGGCTAAGTAGATCGTAAAAACGATAGTACGAATCATCTTAGAATAACGGGCCGTTTCCCAAAAGCTTCATAGCTTAAGTAGCACTTGAAAATCATCGTAGATCTACGAGTGCTCTGGAGTAATTGTTAATTCATAAGTGCATCATAAGACAGCAGAGTTACAAGGTCACCTGCAGGACAACCAGCAAATTGCACTCCTGCAATAACGATAATGTAATGTTTTAAATGTATATTTATTTATTGGGGTTTTCTTTGTTTATTTGTTTAAATTACTTTAATATAATATATTTAAAATTCAAATGAGAAATCACATTTAAATGACTAAACATAAATTAATAATGAAGGAAAACATATTTGGTACAATTTGGGTAAAAGTTGGTACTAGCAAATTGATAAATGGTTCCTACCAACTGCTGCTATAATTCATCTAGGCTACAGTAAAAAAAAAAGTTTTGAAGGGTATGGCACCTGATTGAAGAACCCAAATAAATATTTATGGTACAATGCAATAATCCATAATAATAAATAAATAAACATAGATAATAAACAACAAATAATAATAATAATCTAAACTATAATATAAAATGCAGAAGGCATTTTGCAGTGGGACAAGTCCTAACTAAATACGGAAAATAATATTTCATTATGAACAATTTTAAAACATTTAATAAGTCATTGAACAATAATAAAAAATATTATATAAAATATAAGTGCACATCGGCTAAAGATCATTAGCCTAAACAAACAACTGCTACAAATTCGAGTCATTCTATTGGTGACATTTTAGCACTTGACAAACGGATAGGGACTCGTAAGTAGCACTCAAAACCCAGCTGCGAACGATCGTTATACGTGCATCTTTGGGAAACGCACGTAAATGAAAAACGAATGTTCGTTAAGTAGCTCGTAGAAAGCCCTCTTAAGTGCTAAGTTCAATCGTTATCTCGAAACCCAGCCCTGATTGTCGCTATTTTCACTTCCTAATGATAGAAAAGAATTTCCTGAAACGAATGATATAAGAATCGTCTTATGTTTTCGTGCCTAAAGTGAACACAGAGATAAATATTTTTTTAGCAAACCAAGTTCTAGTATTTTTGTGCAAAATAATAAAACATACTTTCAATTAAATCTTTCATTTTATCATTTTATGTAATAAATGAAAGTTTAAGAATGGTACCTTGAAGTCACAGTTTATACATTTTTATTTATTTACAAATTTTTGTCATTTTATGGTCAGTTTAAATCGCATGCGATTCATTAAATCCGGTTACTTGATGCGATTTATCGTGCAGTTAATGTATGACTACACTCTAAAAAACAAACGGTGCTATATAGCACCAAAACAGTTGCTTTGGATCGTAACGATAGAAGAACCATTTTTAGTGCCATATAGCACCAGTGAAGAACCAGTGAAGCACCAGTGAAGCACCAGTGAAGCACCTGTGTAGAACCATATAGTGCTATGTAGAACCATATGTGGTGCTATATGGCACCTATATGGTTCTACACTGGTGCTTCACTGGTGCTTCACAGGTGCTTCACTGGTTCTTCACCGGTGCTATATGGCACTAAAATGGTTCTTCTATCGTTACGATCCAAAGCAATTGTTTTGGTGCTATATAGCACCGTTTGTTTTTTTAGAGTGTACTGTGACTCGCTCTAAATCTCTTAATTCTATTATACGATTTTAGCCAGGTTTTCACGGACGAGGTCACATTTTCTCTGTGATGAATGTATAGTGTTTACATTTATTTTTATTTGTAGTATGTCTGTAATTGTTCTCACTGTTTTCGTGCTTCCCTGCAGAACCGGCTCCAGGACGCCCCCAGCCTGCTGATACTGGCACTGCAAGAGCAGCTCAGTGAGTTGAGTGTGGATACAGGACTCACATGTGAGCAAAATACAGAGGAGGAACTGGACAGCCCCAGTGCATCCAGCTCAGGTATATGAGTCATCTTTATTAGATTTCTGAAAGATGAAACATATCTGAATATTTTTATACTGCTATCTTAGCCTATCAGGGTGTATTGTCTTGTGTGTAACAGAACCATCCATAAAACATCCAGATGTGTTGATGGATTGAAATATTTTTAAAACTTATTTTAATTCCCTAAGGTTTTTATGAGCAAAGTGAGTGTCTGTCTCCTTCACTGCGTACTTGTTCCTCTCCATACTTTGCTGTCCCCAGTCACAGGCCCAGATCTGTGGGTAAGTGTGTACTTTACCCCCAATCAAGTGTTATTGTATTAAGATTTACTAGGTACTATATATACTGTGATTTCTAAAAATATGTAACAATTAGGAAACACATACATAATGTAAATGTATAGCTTTAATGCACTGCAAGTCACTTTGTATAAGAGCATCTGCCAAATGAATGCATTTTTATAATAAGACTTCATTTTAATGTGTTAACAGATGCCTACATGCTGGACTGGGAGGGTCATATGGAGCCCCCAATACATACCACCCTACCCCGCTCATTTTCTGCCCCTTACCCCCCTTTAGAGGGTATCGCTGAGGGAACAGAGGAGGAAGAGGATGATGAAGATAGCACTCAATGGGCCACAGATCCGAGGGAGGAGTTTGGTTCATTGTCTGTTGAGGACGAAAGCCTTACACCCGAGTTAAGTCTCACCGAAGATGCTACAGTAAAAACAGATGATGGCCCAACAGCAGAGGACATCCAGCGGGCCATGCGTGTAGAAACATACATCCTGACCCTCCTGCAGCGTCGACACCACAGGGCGATCTCTGAACTCAACTCTGATCTTAATCTGTGGCAGTACCCATACCAGGACAGTTACCAAGACCAACTCAAACAGCATGAATGGGCGCCCCTCTCAGAGAATGAGAACCAGGATGATGATCCCCAAGAGGGATGTTACATGAACCTTCTTAATTCCCAGACTGGACCAACTTCACTCGACAGCGAGAATCCAGAGTCCTCCTTGGAGATGGATCAATATGGAGTCGCAGATGTCAGCTCCAGCACAGACGAAACCGACTCACCTCAGCATCAACGTAGTTATTTTGAATGCCACCCCTCTATGTTGGAAACCACGAAACCACATATTCACACCTGTTGCAATCAGACCTGCTCAGCTATGCCCCGTGAGCAACACCAGCTTCTTGCTTCTCCTCAAGACTGGGCTCTTTTTCGCTCCCTAACCAGAAGTTCAAAAGAAAGGTGGACGTCTAGAGGAAACGGACACACCAGCACTACCAGCCGTTCTAGGTCAGAGGATGGTTCTTCCTCTCAAGGATGGGCCACCTCGGCAGAGCACAAATATTTTACAGTGGGACGGGACACGGACAGGCAACACGGTGACACATTTTCTAAATCCAGTCAGCGGCTCTGGTGCTCCTCGGCCAATGTCAGTCAAGAGGAGAACGAGGGAGCTTATAGAGCGGAGGTGCATGAAAGCAGACACAACCATGCATCTGGACACAGTTTTGTTCAGTTAAAGAAGCAGGATCAGAGGGTAGGGAAGGGGTTGGAGAGGGCTGTTGAGCCAACAGATGGTTCTGACTCCAGTCTGAGTGGGACTTTCTCCCCAGGGTCCAGTTCGGCGTCTAGCGATTCAGACGAGAGTGGAGGGCTTGTCTGGCCTCAGCAATTGCCCCCTCGCTTGCCCCCATCCTCTTCCAACCAAAATCCCTCCAATTCTGTGGTCAAGATTAAAGCCTCGCATGCACTAAAAAAGAAGATCATGCGCTTTCGCTCGGGATCTCTTAAACTCATGACCACTGTCTGAGTCGTCAAATGAATACATAAACATCTATGCCCACTTCATAGCACTTGCTGAGTACTGTGGATCACATTTTTGCCATACTTGAAGAGTTCATCTAAGGGTGTTTTTTACTTTTAAACAGAAATTCAGAATGTTCCAGAAATTCATATTGAGTGGATGTAAGGGAGGTAATGGATCTCATAAATCTAAACTTGTCTTCATATCTCATAAGAGAAATTACGGAAGAGATGTCTTTTATATATTATTGTTCCTCCTAGATGGTATAGAGATTAAATGGAAAGCAGATAGAACATTTTAGATTTTTCTTGCAGGTCCTGAAAAACCCATCAGAAAACTTTCACATCTTCATATCTGAAATCCATTAAATTTTAATTTCACCTTAAATAGATCCAAAACCAGATTATCCAAGCTATAAAATCCGCAATATTCTTTTAAATTTTTTACATCTATTTTAACAATAGTCTCATGAATTTCTATTTCTCCTAAGCATTTTTTTTTGGAGAAACACCTGATACAAAGTTGATGCTTAAAGAAGTTGTTGCTAAGAAGAATGTTGTTTTGTGTATCTGGTGTAATGCAATGTGTTTACTTGGTTTTAGGGTTAAAACACATTATTTTTCAGTTTACCACATATAAGTCCTGCCTTTCTGAAACACATTAGGTGTGTTCGATTTCATGCGGCGCTGCGCAGACCGATCGGCGGCTGACTTGAAGCAGTGCATGCCGGTAAGTATTTTTTTCCGACTTGTGCTGGCGCAGAAGGCACGTGACTTTGTCATATGGTTTTAAAGTATCGCGAGAGCGCTTCGAGAGTAGCCAGCTAGCTCAGCCAGCGCAGCCTCTCCAAAGCGGCTGCACAGAGTTCCGATGACGACACAGCTCGTCGTGATTGGTCGCCTCATTGATGACAACGATCATGTGGTTTTCATGTTTAATCCAACCTTCAGTTCAACGAGTTAACATTATAATTTCATGTTTTTATAAGATGAAGAAACACGTGTATATACATAAATATGTTTTATTGTGTAAAATAAAAAGAAGCAACATACCAAACTATATTGGTATTTTAATAATGTAGGCCTGTTTCCTGTTATTTTTGGACATACAGTATAAACAGCAATTAAAATATTCAATATAAAATGTTTCTGGTTGCAAATTTATTTTAAAAGGTTTGTTTTTCACAAATTAACCATCTAATTAACTTAATTCACGAAAAATAAAAGGAAACACGGCAAACACGTCACCAGGGCAAGCAGCAGTGATGGGTCGGTCTTCAACTTCTCCCTCGACTGCAAACGGCAAATCTTGCCGATTGATCTGCGCAGCGCCGCATGAGCTCGAACACACCTTTTGATTTTTAAAAAGAACAGCATTTTGAATAGAGTGGTGTGCTGTGTGATTGGCTAGCTATGTAGTGACTTGTGATTGGCCGAATACCTCAGGTGATGGAAAGTTACTCCCCTTACCATATTTGAATTATCAGCTCCCAATGCACAGTGTCTCCAAGTCATGGCGGTGACCGCAACAATACTACAGCGAGAATAAAGGTTACGCCTTTTTTCTTTGGGTATAGTATAGGACGGTGTTAGGCAAATCTTCCCACACAGTGATGTAGTGAGGCGTTTTAGAAAGGCGTGAATGAGCCTTCGCTTTTAGAAAGAATATCTCTTTGGGTTTGAGCTTTTAATCTTTGTATATTTATGCATCTTTTATATGCACAAACAGCTTTTAACACTCCAGAGACAAAAGAAAACATTAAATTGCATCATATGACCCTTTTAAATGAAACCTATACACTCTTATAAATAAAGGTGTTTAAAAGGCTCCTCAGAAAAAAGTTTCACTACAAAAAACATTTTGTAAAACAGAAAGGTTTTTTGGATGTTAAAAGTTTTTTTTTATTTGAAGGCATCGTGAAACACTTTCTTAGCAATACGTTTTTCCTCTGGGATTATTTATTACATTTCATTTTTTTGTTACATTTATTATGTTGTGAACAAGAAAGTTATACGGGTTTGGAACGACATGAGGATGAACCACTTTAATTCTATGTCCTATGTGTTTTCTCTATATTTTGCACAAGAGATAAGTATGCTTGATAAAATTTTTGTAGCATGTTTGTTAAAGGATTACTCCGTTTTCTTTAAACAATCCAGATAATTTACTCCCCCCCCCATGTCATCCAAAATGTTGATGTCTTTCTTTGTTCAGTCGAGAAGAAATTACGTTTTCAATTTAATAGAATTTATTGGACCTCAACAGTTTACAGTTTCAATGCAGTTTAAAATAGCAGTTTCAAAAACAGCTTCAAAGGGCTTAAAACAATCCAAAATGAGGCAAAATGGTTTAAAAAAGGCACTTTTAAACCACAACTTCTCGTCTTGCACCAGCTGTGTGACGCGCCAGCGTGACCTCACGTAATGTGTAATCTAGTGTTCGCAAGTGTGGAGAAAGACCGTTCCGACGTTGTTGTATGAGGAATGATACTAATGTCTTGGTGTCAGTTTATTGTTTAAAGGATAATTCTGGTATTTAACACTTTGAGTCTCATTTCTGGTTTGTTTTGGATGCACTACTGTGATGGACACTGAAATTTTGACAATGGGTCGTGTCTTGACTTTTTGACTCGTTTAGAAGCGTCTCTTGACTGCTTCAGAATGGAAGTCAATGACCATGCACAAACATCTCATTAAAACAACACTAAAAGTTCATTTTCAAAACTGTGCTACTCACCGAGTGGTTTGTGGTGTTTGTTGATGATTAAAAACAAATATATTGGCGCAATGTATGATTTCAATCCGTGTTATAGTGGAACTATTTTTTCAGATACCTCACAACCGCGTATATACTTCCGCTCTATATTTGAGTCTGAAGCGTTAGCACACTCCCGACCACTTGATGGCGACAACCACTTTGCCATACAAGTACGCTCGGTGTCTAGCGTATAGACAGTCACAATCGAGCTCAACTTCAAACGTAAAGCTGGTCACTGAGCCATCAAATATGGGAAAAATTTCTTCTGAGAGAAACCGAGCGAAAAAACTCCAACCACATGTAAACAGACCCCTTTTCTGTTTCCCGGCGGCGGAGCGATATATAAGCGAGCAATGAGTCTTCCAAGAGAAGTCAATGGAATTTTACAAAATGCCAAATAAAACACGACAGAAACTGTATGTCGCTACACAACTTGTTTTTAATCATCAACGAACACCACGCAACACTCGGTGAGTAGCACAGTTTTGAAAATGAACGTTAAGTGTTGTTTTAATGACATGTTTGTGCATGGTCATTGACTTCCATTCTGAAGCAGACAAGAGACGCTTTTAAACGAGTCAAAAACTCAAGACACGACCCATTGTCAACATTTCAGTGTCCATCACTGTATTTCATCCAAAACAAACCAGAAATGAGACTCAAAGTGTTAAATACCGGAATTATCCTTTAAATTGGTTCACAAATGTTCGTTTCACATATGTAACGCATGACCTTTGCGTGCTGGCGTGTCACAAAGCTGGTTCAAGATGAGAAGTTGTGGTTTACAAGTACTTTTTTTTCTTACCAAAAATGACAATCGTTTTGCTAGAGTAATCGCTCGTTTGGGATCCTTTAGAGCCCTTTGAAACTCCATTGAAACTGTAAACTGTTGGCGTCTAATAAAGTCTTTTAGATATTAAATTGAGAAAAATCCTGGAAAGTTTTCTTCTCGACTGAACAAAGAAAGACATCAACATTTTAAGTGACATGGGGGAGAGTAAATTATTGAGATTTTTTTTACGAAAGTGGAATAATCCTTTAAAATTCATTTGTAGTTTTGTAACTGCATCTTTTTTACATTTATAGAAACCAGTTAATCATGATTATAAAGATTGACATTATGTAGCTTATTTACAGTATATGCCTCATTTAGTGCACTGAAATATATATTTTGCTGCTAAACAGACAGACTCTCTAACATGTGCCATTTATATACTGTACGGTGGATAAGCCCAGACTCAACATTCATGTGAATATCTGTCAGTGTTTTTGTGTGTATTAAATATGCCTTGCCTGCCTTTATTATATTATATTAGTTTACCATTTCCACTGCCACGGTGTATCTAGGGTTTATAATTTAGTCTTTCAAGCTGTTTCTGTGCATTGCATGTTCTTAATAAACTGCTTTAAAAAGTCACCCGGGTGTTTGATTTAAAATAATCTGAAGTGGTTAATTGTAAAAATGAATGTAGCTTTTTGATTGACCTCCCAAACATTTTTAAAAGACTGCACATTGTGTTTGTAGAGCTTTTAGTCAAGGCTTAGTAAAGGTACTGGAGGAACTCTGGACTGAAAAAACTTTATTTATAGATACAAAAGTGGTGCAGTGGATCCAGGACAACATATTAATTGGGACACAAAGTTACTTCATATTTTCAGTCTGATCAAAGGAATTTCAATAGCACCCTACCACAGTAAGTAATTGTATATACAACAGAACAACAAGCCAGGTTTGCGAAACACAAAAACTGTAAAACAAAGATAAAAACTAATATTCAGTGCAATTTATATAGTGCTTTTTACAATTGTTCATCGTTTCAAAGCAGATTCACATGAAATAGAAACAAAGAACAAGAAAGCATTGCAGTTTTATATAGTTTAGGATAGAGTATTTGAA
The DNA here is from genome assembly GCF_030506205.2 of Paramisgurnus dabryanus. Classification (NCBI taxonomy): domain Eukaryota; kingdom Metazoa; phylum Chordata; class Actinopteri; order Cypriniformes; family Cobitidae; genus Paramisgurnus; species Paramisgurnus dabryanus. Next base: position 7,798,267 of record NC_133345.1, on the reverse strand, counting down.
GTAACATGGATTTTTTTCAAATGTATTATTTAAAAACGAGTGAGTAGGACTCATTTTAAAACTATGTTATAAGCATTGTCTAGGAGTACATGGAGGTATTAAATTTTATAATAGAACTATCAGGAACATACACTTGCAAGAAAGGTTGATTAAGAAACATAATCATTGCTCAACATTTTGTATTGTTCATTTTCCACAGAGTGATAAATTTAGCATTATGTTGACAGAGCAAAAACTCTGTTATATGGAAAAATCATAGTTGCAAACACACGTCAAAAAGTTCAATAGTGGATTATGGACCTTATACAAATATTGTTGCTGCTATGCTGACATGTGAAAATAAAAATGAAAATTACTTTTTCAGCTTTATTCCTTTAAAATCCATTAACTGTCTGGGCCACAGGTGGGTCCAAATGTTTTTTTATACAACTATTAACAAAACTACAATAATCTTGACAAACTATACATTATTGGAAAGCTTCAGTTTTGTGGAAAGTGTCTAGTTTTCAAATATTTATCACCGATTTAGAAAAAAATTATATAGTGAGAGCAATTTTCTAAAATGTCATGGGTGCTCAGGTGGGCCAACTGGTATTACATGTTTAAAACACAAATATTTTGACATCCTGTATATAATTGGAAACTTCTAAGAGCATAGTCTTCATATTTCAAAATCTTTTACCAGTAATAATAATGCAGTGACAGTAATTTGTACATTTCTGACAATAGTATGTAGCAAACCAATGACAGTGGTTGTAGGTAAAAGCACTAAAAGTGTCACAAAAACTTCATTTTTTGTAATTTCTAATTGAAATTTTGATCAAAACTAGTTGAGACTTATGGCTTATTTATAGCATTTTGGGCATGAGGTGTTTTCAAATTTTATTGTTTTTAAATATAAAATATATAAATTATTGCATAATTCTTAATTATTAAAATAAACTTAATCTTCTATTTTTAAATTTAGGGTTAGGAATAAATTTACAATTTACTGACATCTAGAGCGTTGTCAGGCACATATGCATTTACATTATTATACATTTACATATAGCCTACATAAAACCAGTAAGTTAAAGACATAGAGACTCTATGGTCTTAGTGGTCCTAATCATAGTTAGTTATTTGTTTGGTTTAACAAATCAAGCGATTATTTAACAATCTTATGCTGCAAAATACTTTATTTATTAAAAAAGTAATAATAATCCTCTAGCACTGTACAAATGTTGGCATGCTACATGTGAAGATACATTTCTTCATAGACATTTAAAAGTGGATGTGTAATTTAACAAATACAGGATTTCTAGTTGAAACTGCGGTGTTTGGTGACGATGATTCAGCACCATTTGACTGAGGTTATGAATTAGGTTCCAATGCTGTCAACAGTTTTCAGTTTCTTGTAAAGACAGGTTGTTTTTCTCTTCTAAGATTTCAAACTATTGTCAGTAGGATTCATTTTGTGTGGCCTGTTTTTACTTGACTCTAGGCTCTGGACTTGCATTTTATGAATCACCAAGGGCCATAGTTTTGGGAAAAAATCTTCATTACTGTTGCACTGAGAAAACGATATTTCCTATATCCTGGTTGAAGTGTTCATGTAAATGTTCATTTGGGTTTTACAGCTGCTGCCGTCTGTGGTTGTTTTAGAGCTTGCAGTCATGGTATTTCGAGAGATCGGTGCCTCGGATGCAAAGTGAAGCACACTACGCAGTGAACTTATCAGATTTTCTTTGAAACCACGCCCGAGACACACATAGAGTAGAGGATTCAGACAGCTGTTAATGTAAGCCAAGCAAAGCGTTAACACCTGGGCTAAACGCAGGTTGGCATGTAATTCAAATTTATCGTGCAGTATTATGTCAAGGATATCCACAATGTGCAGAGGAATCCAGCACAGGAAAAAGGATGACACCAGAACAATAATAACACGCAGCGTCCGGGCTGACTTGCTATTGCCGCGGTGGCCCCGTCCAAACTTTGACGTCTGGTAAACCTTCCAGTGGCTGACACAGATGATCAAGAAGGGTAACACAAAAGACAGGAGAATACGAGAGAGAGTCAGAGCCAGGGCTTGACCATGGCTATGATGCTCATTAGCACAAATAATTTTAGTCTTACTTAGTGTTTTTTCCATCCTATGCACAAACTGCGGAGAGCTACCCAACAGAGCCAGCAGCCAAACGGCCAAGCAGGTGCACCGGGCTACCTTCGTATTCCTGTGGTTCTGACACCAGACGGGTTTGGTCACCAGTAAAAGGCGGTCCAAGCTGATTACGACCAAAAGCAGAACGCTGCAGTACATCATCATGTAGAACAGACCGTGTAGTACTTTGCAAGCCAAAGGACCAAAAGGCCAATGCTGGTCTTGAGCGAGCGGTACCATCAGCAGAGGCAGAGATAGGCAGCACAACAGATCAGCGATGGCCAGATTTAGAAACCACTGTGCGTTGACCGAGTTTGGCATTCTGAATGCGGTCACCCAAACTACCAGACCATTGCCCGGGACCCCCAGCAGAAAGACAATGCCGTAGCAGATCAGAGCAACCCAATGCTGTACACCTAAGGTAGATACCAGGTCTTCAGTGGGGTCAATGACAAAACCTTCACAGTCTTCACACTTCGCAGTGTAATTATAGTCAAAGATATAATCCTCCATTATAGCTGTGAAATATGACAAAAAATGAGACAGTTACAAAAATTTGAAATTACAGGACTTACAGAAATGAGAACTACTGCAAACATCAAAAAGCAGCCAAAGCTGTTATTTTGAGTTGTCCTGTGTGTGAATTATCAGTCAAAAATTGCACATATCACATTGCCACTATTTAATAAACACCTGGCAAGCAATAGCTATCATTTTACCATCTAACCTAACTATAGTCCCGATAAAGTCCGGCTATGAGTAACCCAACTTTGAATTTGACGTTGAATGTCGTTTGTGCTCAAATAACAGATGTCTGATATTCCATCATGTAAGCAAAGTCAACAGTTTGGTTTTATTTATTTATTACATGTCATTTATTTTGTGCTACGGTTAGACGTCAATAAAATTTTCACTGACAGCCCTTGTTTTAGTCTGGGCTGTGTTTGGACGACTATTAGACATTTTAAATGTCTAATAGTTGCATTTAACTATTAAATGCAAAAGTGCTTGCTGGGCATCTTTTTTACTAAATTGTCATTAAGCAATGTCATGTGTTAAAATGTAATGCATTGAATGTATAAAAATATATTAGTTTATTAGTTATTAAAATACAGTTAATTTTTTTTAATTTTTTTATTTTAATATTAAAATACTATTCTGAACTGACCAAAAAGACCAAAGTGCATTACCTCTCAGATTTTGTGGCTGTGAAGTTGTGTCCGTGTCACCCTCCCCGAATGTAGTAGTCAAGGTTTAACGTTCAGGCTGAACGGTTCAGCTCATTTTCAACTGTGATTAAGGAAAGGAAATGATTGCAAAATAGTGTGCGCACAAGTCCTTCCTTAGTGATGTTTAAGCACATTTTGTTTCTGTGTTTTTTTTTTGTTACTGTTTTTAGAACTGTTTTATAAAACGTCATCAGTTAATGAAATGTTTGGAGACAGTCGACACTGAAACTAAACAGTGGGTATATATAAATAATAGATTTATTTTCAGTGCCAATGCAAATTTAAATGTTTTCATTTAGTAATGTAGATGTTAAACTATTACATGTACAAAATATTTATCAAGCATTTAACTTTGGGGCAAAGTTGAATTTTTGGGTATTTAGGTAAAATATATAATAAACTGCAATTACAATTTGAAACCAGTGTTTGTTTATTTATTATTATTTATGAGGTACATTTGATGGTCACAGTACAGTTGGGGATAAAACTATAATAACTAGAAAATATAACAGCAACTTTGCTAAGTGCGTTTACTGTAACTTCCCCAATTATTGCTGTTTAGATCACATGCTTATGGCTACTTAAAGGTGTGTTAACATTATGTTTCTTCCCCTTTTATAACTAAGTTTAAGTTCTCATTTAAACTCTGTGGGAATGGGGAATGCCAAAATGCTGACCACAAAACAATGCACTCTTGAAAGCATGTAGTTAGACACGATATGCTTTATTACAGACAAAAGAATGGACAGAATTGTAAATGAAACAATTTAAGATGTAAAAAGTAAATAAAATATATATTTTGTATAGTGCATACCGTGATCACAGGTTTTTTCTTTTTTCTTTGATTAAAATGTAAGACCACTGTCACACAGTCACATTTGTTTATCTCACTCATTTCAAACATGAGATCTGTTCAAATGTTGGTGAGCTTATATAGGTAAGCATCCTGGAGTCATTTCCTGTAGCACGCCCTGATCAGGCACAACAGATGTGGGATCTACAGTCTGACCCTGAGCAGGTGGTGGTGTTCAGGGGGCAGGGTTTAGTTTAAACTGAAGCACTCTCTGGAGGCAGAGTAGGCGTGTCATCCCGAAACTCATCTGTATGAAGATCTGCAGATCAAGATCGTGAAAGATTAAAAACATGCTGATGTGCAACTCTGTGAAATTTACACAATGTTTTAGTAAACGAAACTTGAGATTCAGATTGAGGTCATTTTGATTCTTGAGAATTTTAGAAGAAAAATACATCTTATGAAAGTAATTTAACATTCTAAAAGATACCTAACAGAGTGGGCTGCGGTTGATTTTCGATGACAGACGTTTCTTCCTCTTCCTCTCCCCAGTCAGCGATGTTAGCAGGTGGGATGCACTGTTCTAGGAACAGATCTTCATCTTCATCAAAGTCCATGTCTTCTGGGGGCCAGCGAAGCTCACCACTCTCCACTTCACTAACATCAGTGGGCTCCACAACAATAGACGGCAAGCGTTCCTTCCCTGGTTGTACACATGTAAGAGTCCCGTCTGAACCCAAAACTACATCCACTGGGTCTGGAAAGATCTGCAAAATAAACAAGAAACAAAGGGGATGACAAAAAAACACACATTGGATCCTGCTGAGATAATGTGGTTTCTAGTCCATGAATGTTTGATTTAAGGCTATCTAGACCAGTGGTTCTCAAATGGGGGCCATGGCACCCTGGGAAGCCTTGAGATGGTGCCAGGGGAGCACCAGTTTTATGACATTTTATAAAATATACTAATTTATCATAAATTCTGTGTAAATAAACCTCTAATAAGGCTACTTATCAACAGCACTACATTGTATACTTCAATATGTTTTGTTTAATTTAAAAGTAATTTTTAGAATGTTTTATGGCATTTTCTTTGGGGAGGCCAAGGGATACACAAGGGTGGCCGCTCATTAAAACGTCTGAGAACACTGATATAGATTATGCTAGTGTTCTTCTAAACATTGACCAAACATACTTTTAGCTGCTAAATGCATTTTACAAAATCTTTACACAATCTTTATTTTATACTTTTTAGCACCTTTTTCACTAGGAAAGGCAAGTTTATTTATATAGCACACATAGGTAATTCAAAGTGCTTTATATAGAAACAAATAATTTCAAAGAGAAAAAGACTGTAAAAAATAAGTTATTTAACATAACAATAAAAACAAAGATATTATTAGGAATACCATACTAATACTGTGTTTAACGCTCTTTCACCTTCAGAATTGCCTACGTGGCATTGATTCAACAAGGTGCTGAAGCATTCTTTAGAAATGTTGGCCCATATTGATAGGATAGCATCTTGCAGTTGATGGAGATTTGTGGAATGTACATCCAGGGCACGAAGCCTCTGATCCACCACATCCCAAAGATGCTCTATTGGGTTGAGATCTGGTGACTGTGGGGGCCATTTTAGTACAGTGAACTCATTGTCATGTTCAAGAAACCAATTTGAAATGATTTGAGCTTTGTGACATGGTGCATTATCCTGCTGGAAGTAGCCATCAGGGGATGGGTACATGGTGGTCATTAGGGGGACCATACGTGCCATTCTTACCGGACGCATTCCGTCCAGGATTTTGTGTTTGTCTTCCGGAAGTCGTATTTGTCGACCGCATACGTCATAGAGAATTATTATTATTATTACAGAAAAGCAACCGTTACATTTTAAGGTAAGAATGAAACTACGATTGTATATCTTATGTTATTAACTGAATGGCGTATGCGGTCAACAAATACGACTTCCGGAAGACGTACCGAAATCCTGGACGGGATGCGTCCGGGAAGAATGGCACGTATGGTCACCCTAGTGGTCATAAAATGATGGACATGGTCAGAAACAATGCTTAGGTAGGCCGTGGCATTTAAACGATGCCCAATTGGCACTAAGTGGGCCTAAAGTGTGTCAAGAAAACATCCCCCACACCATTACATGACCACCACTAGCCTGCACAGTGGTAACAAGGCATGATGGATCCATGTTCTCATTCTGTTTACGCCAAATTCTGACTCTACCATCTGAATGTCTCAACAGAAATCAGGACTCATCAGACCAGGCAACATTTTTCCAGTCTTCATCTGTCCAATTTGGGTGAGCTTTTGCAACTAGTAGCCTTTTTTTCCTATTTGTTGTTCTGCTGTTGTAGCCCATCAAGGTTGTGCGTGTTGTGGCTTCACAAATGCTTTGCTGCATACCACGGTTGTAACGAGTGGTTATTTCAGTGAAAGTTGCTCTTCTATCAGCTTGAATCAGTCTGCCCATTCTCCTCTGACCTCTAGCATCAACAAGTCATTTTCACCCACAGGACTGCCACATACTGGATGTTTTTCCCTTTTCAAACCATTCTTTTGTACCTTAGAAATGGCTGTGCGTGACAATCCCAGTAACAGAGCAGATTGTGAAATACTCAGACCGGCCCGTCTGGCACCAACAGCCATGCCACGGTCAAAATTGCTTAAATCACCTTTCTTTTCCATTCTGACATTCAGTTCAGAGTTCAGGAGATTGTCTTGACCAGGACTACACCCCTAAATGCATTGAAGCAACTGCCATGTGATTGGTTGATTAGATAATTGCATTAACCTCCTAAGACCAGAGTTTTGGTTGCATCAAAATGTCCCCACGAGCCCTTATGAAAATTAACCATGGTTTTAGTGTGGTAAAAGTGTAGTAACCATGGTATTTGGTCAATTGATTATTATGAGCAAAACCATGGTTTTACTACACTAACCATGGTTTAACTATGGTTTTTGAAAACCATGGTTGGCAAAACCATAGTTACTTTGTGGTAACCATGGTTTTACTACAGTAACCATGGTTTTTTTGTCTTAACTGTAGTAAAACCATGGTTAATTTTCGTAAGGGCGAGGTCACAAAAATACTGGTATTCCTATCTTTGTGGGGACAATTGGTCCCCACAAAGTGATAATTACTAGGTACGCACACAACACACACACACACACACACATACACACACACAATGTACACACATTTCACAGGAATGATAAAAATGGTGGAGTTGTGTACCTGAAAGGGAAGTCTGCCACCTTTTCTCTGTACAGTAAATTCTTCCATGGCTTGCACTTCTGTTACCCCCAACAATCTGTTTAGAAAATTAGCAAGAAAAAATAATTTTGTAACGGCAGAACATTTACAGCCTGACCTGAAATATATATATACCATGATTAATGAAAATGTTATCAAGGAGACAATCATGTGTGAGGGACATGGAATATTTTAATGATATTTTTCAGATACAGAAGAAGATAAAGTATAAAAAACATCAGTCAATGGAAAACGTCCATCTTGATAGAGAAATATGTGTGGGTGACATATTTAATACTAAGCTGCCTGCTACATAAAACAGTGACAGATGTTGCTCAATTCATTTCCTCCTCATTCCACAGATGCACCAAACAAGATTAATAAATAAAACAGGCTTAACTAAATGACCCAGTTTGTTTTCAGGTATCTTAATCATTGCGAGTAACTTTACAGAAACGCTACAGAAAGACATGTGTAGACCATATGGGTGGTACAGTGTTCACAATATCACAATATGACTAAGCATGTAGTATTTGATAAGCGCTGTGGTTCTCAGGTGACCTGGGACTAATCGTTTCTCTCTCAGGACACTGCAGTGGAACACTGAGTACAGGATTACAGTGCGTGTATGCCGATTATATCCAAATGGATTATGTTCGCATATAGTCTTTTTTCATTAGAGTCAGATTGGATAAAAACATTGTGTTTTTGGGAGTGATTTTCAACGTTAAAGCTAATGCTTAAAGTAACTACTTACTGCCCAATACCTGTTATCTCTCTACAGTTTGCTTTACTTTTTAAATAGCACGCAAGCCATATTTGCATAACTATAAATACAGTAGTTTAGTAGTAAATATTTAGGGGTTCAAGCCCGAAGGGCTGAAACCCTATTGTATTTGTATGGATTTTTATTAGGGGTTCAAGCGCGAAGCGCTGAAACCCTATTGTAATTGTTAAGATTTTTATTATTATTATTCTGCCGTAAAACGGAACGTGCAGACCAAACCGTAAGGCCTAGAGACTTGAAACTTGGCCAAATGGTAGGACCCAATTTGGGGAGAGGTTGACAGAGTATCAACCCGATTGGCCTATAGGTGGCGCTATAACGACGGAAATCACGTTTATGCTCATAACTCCCAGAAATCTTGTCCAAATGTCAAGTGTCTTATATCACTGGAATCCTTGCGTCAAGACGAACAAAACGTATATCTCCGATTTTATTTGCGCCTAGAATTTTTTTTCGCTATTTTCGATTTTGTCGAAAAAAATAAAAACGAACTAGTCCTAGGTTTTTCGACCGATCGGAACCATTCCAGTGCTGTAATATTCCTTGGAGCGTGAATATCAAAAGTTATCAAAAAAAAGTTGAACTTTCGACTCACCGTCGTAAAGCCACGCCCAAACGCCCCCTATGGGCGGAGCCTCTAGGTCTTAAATGGCTATAACTTGGGATTAGAAAGAGGTATCGACACCAAATTTGGTGTATATATACAGGGGACTATTCTGGGCTCACGTTCAAATAATGGCGCCGCTTGACCACTAGTTGGCGTTATAACACCACCTCAACCTTTGAAGGGCTGTAGCTACAAAAGTGTGGGACCGATCAACTTGAAATTTGGCACGGTTGCTCTTGGTCTAGGGTACTATTAATGTCTAAAAGGAATTTTGCATGGCTCAAGAAACATGGCCGCCATCGGCCAATCAAGAAAAAGCAGCTATTAGACAGGGTTAACGAAGGCCGATCGAAACGAAACGCGGTGGGCCTGTTTGTCTCTTGGCCATGAAGGTCTGTGCAGAGTAAGAAAAAATTCGGCCTCCGGGGGGCGCTATCACGTTTTTTTAGTGTTTAAATTATTGTGTATTATGTAGTGTTTTAGATATCCACAAGATCCTCATATCATTTAATAGAGGTACTTACAATGAACAACTTTCCCTCAAGAAGCAACTGTCTCAGTAGAATCGTTTGTTAGATATTCATCATTTTCTTTTAAACCTACTTTTGCGAACTAGTCCTAGGTTTTTTGACCAATCTGAACCAATCCAGTGCTGGAATATTCCTTAGACATTGAATATCAATAATTATCAAAAAAAAGTTGAACTTTGCACTCGTCGTCGCAACACCACGGTCAAAAGTACGAAGAGGCGGTGCCACAAATACTTAAATGGCTATCATTTATGATAGGAATGAGATATCAACACGAAACTTGGTACACATATGTATAGACCTAGACTGAGTTCACATGCAAAAAATAGCAGAGATTGTCCACTAGGTGGCGCAATAACCTAAGAACAAAGAACGATGACTATAGCATATGTATACGACACATAAATATTTGTCTCACCTACTATTTTGCACATAACATCTGCTTTCAGATTCTTATAAGGGTCTATTAGGATAATTACATATCTTAGAAAACATGCCGACCAACAGCCAGCCAGCATTAACCATGTACGAGTCCAGCGATTACAACTAAACTGATGGGCTTTTTTGTCTTATGTTCTCAAGTGTCTGTGAGGATTTTTGGCTCATCATTCCGGAAATATTTGCATCTAGAACAATGGGTGTAACGTTAACTGTCCCCTAGATCAGTGGTTTTCAAAAGTATTCCTGGAAGCCCACTGCTCTGCACATATACAAAAGTCTTCTATTTTAAACAAATCCACTTTAATCATCAGTAGAGATTTGTATGAACTGAACTGATTGTGTCAGATGAGGGAATCATACAAAATGTGCTGAGCATTGGGTCTGGAGAAACCACTGTGTTTCACTTAGTTGAAAGTACTGCTCTAGATGTTTATGTTTATATGAAAAACAATTTTGTGAATTTGCTGTACTATCTGGGCAAATATCAATATGAAACATAAAATAAACTTTTGCCGTTGTATTCCTAGATTTGATATGATGTCTCACAGTGATGTGGGAACCATTTCTAACCTGTATTCGTTATTTCATTTGTAACTGCTGTTATGTTCCTTTTGTCCATGGGTTTGCATCTGCATGAAAATTATTATAAGATTCAATGATCTGCAGTCATTTACCTCATTAAAACTAAAAGACTTGAGGTTATCAATTCAAGCATTTTGAAATGTGACATTTTCAAAATGGGCCAGACTAAGTATATCTAACCAATTAACTAGTAATGTGAAGCTTATGACAAAATATTAATAGTTTTATTAAGATCAGACAATATATGTCTTTCCAAGACTAGGGCTGGTTGAATAATTAAGTTTAAACTGTGTTTTAAGGACTAGTCTGAAGAACTAGTAGTTAGTTAGGGCTAATCAGTCTTACTATTTGGATTTAAATATAATTTAAATAATTTAAATATTTTTTCACATGATACTTAAAGCAGTTATGTTCAGTCATGAAGACAAAAATGTATGACTAACTTTTAAGACTAGTCTTAGAGATTAATGTTACTGACCATTGGTTTAAGTGTAGTTACAGACTAAAATTTAGGTTTATGTTTTAGTTGTCTTACTTGAAAATAGCTTACAATGGCCTATCTTTAAATATATCAGGGCCATAGTTTTGTCTTAAGATGTACACCAGTAATGTTTTTAAAAGGTTTGTTTGTAAAAAGTACCTAAATGTTTTTAAATAACTAATGGCTAGTCATGCATCAATTTAAACCTGTGGGAAACAACCCAATAAAGTTATAAAGCTTCAAATGTTGTCTTAGAATTCTTCAAATCCTAAAGGTATGAAAAAGATTGCTGTAAATATGTGGATCCTTAAAGAACAGGCCAACATTAGAAATAATTACTAATAATCACACATAAAGAGAATATATATTTGGTTATCAGTAGCTTTAGTATTTTAATCTATTTTCCATGACATAAACATGTCATGATGTGTCTTATAAAGTTTTTAATAATTGTTTATAGAATTATTGCAATGAAATTGTAATGTTATGATATAATTGGTTGTTTTAAATGTAAATGATTTACTGAAAACTTACTCAAGCACAGCACATGTGTGAACACAAATAAGTGCTTAATAGCAAATCTGACTGACATTTGCTTAATGACATCATATTTGTTATTAACTCCATTGGATATAAACAACACATCTGGATCAGTTATGTATGGGCATAGCCAGTGGTTAAATATAAAAAATGTACAGCTTTAGTACTATTTTTAGGCCTACTATAATATGACGTTTTTAAAAAAAGTTGCCAGCCAGCGCCAGCGTTTTTCATGATTTTCACCAAAGTTTATTGCCTTCCAGAAAATGTTCTTCTTTAAATATATAAACATATAATATACCAAATGAAAGAACAGACCCTCTGCTTTCAAACAGAAAAAAACGTTTCATCTTACCTTTAGTGGTTCTTTTGCAATCAGCTTTTGAATATGGGTAGGTTTTTGCAAAAACACCATATTTTGAGCAAAAAGCAGAGGTCAAGGTCAAGGTCAAGGTCAAAGTTTATTTCTAAAGCACATTTACAAGCAGACACCACTGCCCCAAAGTGCTGTACAAGTATAAAATACAGTAAAAACACAAGATACAAATATTCCAACAATATTAAAAAAAACCAAAAAAAATAAAATGTCACTGCTCAGTCATGATTCGAAAGCCGATGCAAACAAGTGGGTTTTTAACAATGATTTAAAACATTCCACAGAGGTAGCTGCTCTAATATAAGGAGGGAGCGAATTCCAAAGTGTTGGACCTGCTATTGAGAAAGCTCTGTCTCCTCTTGTTTTTCGTCTGGACCTTGGACAGTCTAAAGACAGCTGGCCAGTAGACCTCAGAGTCCTACTTGGAGTATGCAAAGTAAGCATGTCAGATAAATATAAAGGTGCCAATCCGTTTAAAGATTTATAAACAAACAATAAAATCTTAAAATGGATTCTAAAAACAACAGGCAACCAATGTAGAGTCGACAATATAGGGGTTATGTGTTCATTTCGCTTTTTACCTGTCAAAAGACGTGCCGCTGCATTTTGAACTAATTGTAAACGGCGGATCGAGCCCTGATCAAGACCATAGTATAATGAATTGCAATAGTCTAGACGATTTGTAATCAGAGCATGCACAACTTTTTCCAGTTGGCTATGTGGCAGATAGGGTTTGACCTTCCTAAGAAGTCTAAGTTGAAAAAAGCTTGATTTTACCACAGAACTAATTTGCCTGTCAAGTTTAAAAGTGCTATCAATTAAAACGCCAAGGCTTTTTACATAAGAACAGCAGTTTGAAAATGTTGGGCCAAAAGCATCCAAGCCTGAGATATCTGCATCTCCAAAAATTATAACTTCAGTTTTGTCATTGTTTAAATTCAGAAAGTTCAGTGACATCCAATCCTTTACTTCACCCAAACAATTTCTCAGTACTTCGACTGAGTTTGTTTTAGTGTTCAACGGTAAGTAAATTTGGACGTCATCCGCAAAACAATGATAAGAGATGTTGTATTTTTGGAAAATAGATCCCAAAGGTAACATATACAATGAAAATAAAACTGGGCCCAAAATTGATCCTTGAGGGACCCCGCTAGTAATTGGGGCGCTTTTTGAATTGAAAGGTCCAAGGTTCACTGTAAAAGACCTCTCTGACAGATATGACCGAAACCAATTCAAAACAGTACCTTTAATGCCAACACAAGACTCAAGTCTGGACAATAGAATCTTGTGGTCAACAGTATCAAACGCTGCAGTCAAATCTAAAAGTACCAGTACAGCAGATCTACCAGCATCCGAAATTAGCAGAAGATCATTAAAAACTTTTAAAAGAGCAGTTTCAGTACTGTGGCCGGATTTAAAACCAGACTGGAATTTGTCACAGATTTTGTTTAAACTTAGGTGTGATTGTAGTTGGGCATATACCACTTTTTCTAAAACTTTGGATAGAAAGGGGAGCTTAGAAACAGGCCTATAATTAGACAAAACGGAGGGGTCTAAATTGTGTTTCTTCAGTAAGGGTTGTACAATGGCCTTTTTAAAAGCCACTGGAACATATCCGGCTGATAGGGACATATTTATCAGACTTAAAACAAAAGGCCCAATTGTCTCAAAAACATCTTTAAATAGTTTAGCTGGAAGACTATCCAAAGAGCAAACGGAATATCTTAAACCTTGAACCGTCTTGGATAAATCAGTAATAGATACTGGTACAAAATCTTCAAAGACAGCTGTACATAGTGATACAATGCTTGGATCAGGCACAACATGATGGGTTGCAGTTCGGATATTGGACACTTTATCAATGAAAAATTTACAAAATCTGTCACACAAAAGAGCGCAAGGGACAATACCAATAGCAGAGACAATTTCATTTTTTTGACGGACTTTTCATAGAGATCCCATTCAGAGCGATCTTTAAAACAGACACGGACATGCAGCAGCTTGGCATAGGGCAATACTTCCGGTTTTAAAAAGTTGCGGAAGGGCGCCAACTGGTGGATAATAGCGGTATTGCGGAAAGACGGATCTCGTCATTGGCGGGGAAGCGTTTTCTCTTGATTGACGAGATATCTCGTCAATGGCGGGGAAAGAGTTAAATATAAAAATATGTAGAGCTTTAGTACTATTTAGCTTTTTTCATTATTCATTTCAAGAACAAGAACATTGCATACATACAAGAGGATTACAATGTGCTTATTTAACATTTAACATAACAATGGATCAAATAAAAAAAAACAAAAAAATAAATTAACAATAACATGGGGATATTCTACAATAATTCAATAAAACAAAAGGTTTCAAAAATGTTATATATTTGCTTTGCTTTTTTTGACTTTTAACAGTTTCAAAATAATTTCTTAATTCCGTTCTAAATAAAATGCTATTGGGTTTATTATTTGCCCATTTTTGTTTATGGATGTGAAATTTTCCATATATAATCAATAAGTTGATTAACAAGTCTTTCTCCACACATTTACTTTTATAATACAAAAATATATCCTTACCAGATAACTGAATTATTATTTTGTGAGTTTAAATATCAAGCATTCCACATCAATCCAAAAAGATTGAGTAAATATACATTGATAAAATAAATGTTTTATGGATTCTACTTCCAAATTGCAAATACAAGTAACCTCCATATCTCTTAAAAATCTGGAGACTACTTGTTTAACTGGATACATTAAATGAACCAATTTATAAGTAATTTGTCACGGTGGAATCCGTGTCATGTTTTGTGTCTGTTCCGATTGTCGTCACCTGGACTCTTGTTAATTAATTACCTGCCTCATCACACCTGTGTATCGTTAGTCTGTTTGTATATATACCCCTGCCTGTTGTATGTTCACTTGCCGGATGATTGTCGCTGATTCCCTGTCTGTTCCTGTGTTCTACGTTTTAGTGTTCCTGTGTTTATTTACCTGCCTGTTGTTTGATTCTAGTGTTTTGTTTCTTGGTTATTATTAAATGTTATTTATTCATCTCGAACTCTGCACATGCGTCCTACTTCCTGATCTCATGTTCCCGGTCGTGACATAATTTCTTTAACCTTATTCGTGAGACAGTATATATTTAATAAACTCCAAACCTCTTTCCATACAAGTTGACTATATAAGGAGTTCCAGTATGGTTTACATCTAGGCAAATATTCATTTCTACATAGTGTTCTTATAAGTTATTACATTTTTTTTCTAGAATATTTACTCCATTAATACATAACTGAGCATTATGTAAGGAGTTACAATCATAAGATGTATAACCTTGAAAGAGTTGAATAAGTCCACTAGGTATGACATCAAATACAACTGCAAATTCCTTAGCAGTTACTGGAATCTTATAGTGATTGAGGAATTTCACAATAATTAAAGAGGTGACCATCATCTTTAAATAACTGCCTCACTAATATTATATTATTATCATACCAATTTCTATAAAATAAGGATTTGTTTTTGTATAGAATATTCTTGTTATTCCAAATAACAGATCTATGTGGAGAAAAGTTATGTTTATATATGAGCATCCAAGATAAACAAACCTGTTTATGGAAACCTGACAGTTTTATGGGAACCTTGTTTATATCAAAATTGAATCGCAAAAAAAATTCCAAACCACCCAATTTCTTAAATCATTTCTAGTATGATGTTCCATATACTACCTTTCCAACTTCAGTTACTTTTTATCCACTTATTTTTAAAAACAGTTTTTAAAATCTAGTACATTTTAACCTCCTTCCTCAACTGGATTGCTTATAATTGACTTTTTAATGTCAATAAATAACTAATGGCTAGTCATGCATCAATTTAAACCTGTGGGAAACAACCCAATAAAGTTATAAAGCTTCAAATGTTGTCTTAGAATTCTTCAAATCCTAAAGGTATGAAAAAGATTGCTGTAAATATGTGGATCCTTAAAGAACAGGCCAACATTAGAAATAATAACTAATAATCATACATAAAGAGAATATATATTTGGTTATCAGTAGCTTTAGTATTCTAATCTATTTTCCATGACATAAACATGTCATGATGTGTCTTATAAAGTTTTTAATAATTGTTTAAAGAATTATTGCAATGAAATTGTAATGTAATGATACAATTGGTTGTTTTAAATGTAAATGATTTACTGAAAACTTACTCTAGCACAGCACATGTGTGAACACAAATAAGTGCTTAATAGCAAATCTGACTGACATTTGCTTAATGACATCATATTTGTTATTAACTCCATTTGATATAAACAACACATCTGGATTTGTTATGTTTAGGCCTACTATAATATGACAGAGGCTGTCATCTGAAATACTTGTATGTTTGCACATAATATTTATGTCAAAGAATATATATGTTCTATAAGAACAATTACGTTTGTTAATAAAAAAATAGTCTAAAAGATTTAAACAAGCAACCATTTAGTAAGACCTACAGAATATATCTCTATGAACTAAAATGACTGTTTCAGATGAGAGAAACATACAAAATGTGCAGAGCATGTTTGTGTATATGTTCCTTTTGTCCATAAAAATATATACGGTTTAATAACTTGCATACCTCACTCTATTTACCTAATTAAAACAGAAAGTCTTCATGATACTAGATTAAAGGACATGAACATGAATCTGCTAAATGAAATGATATTTGTTATTGACACGATTTAATAACATCATCCACCATTCAGATAAAGTATCTGGTTATGTTTTATTAAATTGTTTCAGTTCTTACACTCAACAATAGTAAAGCCAGTGCAGTACAATTTTCTCTACACTGTATAAATATATATATATATCAAATACAAAAACAACTTTGCAGAAGTATAGCTATCACACAGTCATTTTGAAAACGGCTCTGACGAACGGCCCCTAAAGCTTATGACAAAGCATACAATGTATTATTGAGATCAGGCAATATACTCAAATTCCTTATTGTGGTTTTTAGGTGCAATTTTCCGTTATGTCCACTAGATGGTAGAAGAGGATCAATCACTGGCTGACATTTGCACTCACAGAAAACACAGATGATGATTACTCTTTAACTAAGTTTACTATTAATAGAAATCTGTTCACATTTAAAGGTGCAGTGTGTAAATTTAAGAAGGATCTCTTGACAGAAATGCAAAATGATATAAAAAACTATATTAGCAGGGGTGTATAAAGACCTTTCATAATGAACCGGTATGTGTTTATTACCTTAGAACGAGACCTTTTTATCTACATACACCGAGTGTCCCCTTACATGGAAGTCACCATTTTGTGGCGCCATTTTTCTACAGAAGCCCCTAACGGACATTTTTTTTACTAAGTTGTCTCCGACGATGACATGTTTGTCTGGTGGCGGCTACCGTAGCTTCTCTATGTGTTTCAAAAGCGAGGGGTGAGCAGTGGACTAAGCCATTGGTTGCAATTCGTGACCTCACCACTAGACGCCGCTAAAATGTACACACTGCACTTTTAACTTCATGATTTTACTGTTATAATATTAAAATCACATTTAGTTAAAGACTACCACTTCAATTGTTCTGAGTTATCAGTTTTAACACTCATGTCATTTTATGAAAGCTGTGAAACGTGAACATAATTTTGGAGGCACTTACACGACATTTGCAGTAAGAATTATATATTTTTAGTTTTTTATAAAAAAAACATACCAAATGAGTGTGTAACCATGTCAATATTAAGTCTTGTTCTTTAACAGTCTTGTTTCTCCTTTCTCAGATAAACGTGTGTGTGTACAATATACAATGCAGAATATCTATATGGCCATGTCCTTAAACGTCTTGTGATCTAAATGGCTTGAACCCCGGTAATCGCTGCTAGCAGCTATATTTCTTTTTATTATTTTTCTTCTGCCGTAAAACGGATCGTGCAGACCAAACCGTAAGGCCTAGAGACTTGAGACTTGGCCAAATGGTAGGACCCAATTTGGGGAGAGGTTGATAGAGTTTCAACCCGATTGGCCTATAGGTGGCGCTATAGCGATAACAAACGCGTTGATGCTCATAACTCCCAGAATTCTTGTCCAAATGTCAAGTGTCTTATATCCCTGGATTCCTTGCGTCAAGACGAACAAAACGTATATCTCCGATTTCATTTCCGTCATGAAATTTTTTTCGCTATTTTCGATTTTGTCGAAAAAAATAAAAACGAACTAGTCCTAGGTTTTTTGTCCGATCGGAACCGTTCCAGTGCTGTAATATTCCTTGGAGTGTGAATATGAAAAGTTATCAAAAAAAAGTTGAACTTTATACTCGTCGTCGTCAAGCCACGCCCAAACGCCCCCAATGGGCGGAGCCTCTTGGACTTCAATGGCTGTAACTTGGGATTGGAAAGAGGTATCGAAACCAAATTTGGTACACATATACAGCGGACTATTCTGGGGTCACGTGCAAAAAATTGCATCGCTTGACCACTAGTTGGCGCTATAACACTACTTCAACTTTGAAGAGCTGTAACTAGAGAAATATGGGACCGATCAACTTGAGATTTGGCACGGGTGCTCTTGGTCTAGGGTACTATCTGTGTGGGAAAGGAATTTCGCGTAGCTCAAAAAACATGGCCGCCATCGGCCAATCAAGAAAAAGCAGCTATTGGGCAGGGTTAACGGAGGCCGATCGAAACCAAACGTGGTGGACCTGTTTGTCTCTTGGCCATGAAGGTCTGTGCAGAGTAAGAAAAAATTCGGCCTCCGGGAGGCGCTATCACGTTTTTTCAATGTTTAAGTGATTGTGTATTATGCAGTGTTTCAGATATCAACAAGATCTTTATATCATTTAATAGAGCTACATTTAATGAACAACTTTTCCTCAAGAAGCACTTGTCTCAGTCGAATCGTTTGTTAGATATTCATAATTTTCTCTTAAACCTACTTTTGCGAACTAGTCCTAGGTTTTTTGACCGATCTGAACCAATCCAGTGCTGGAATATTCCTTAGACACTGAATATCAATAATTATCAAAAAAAAGTTGAACTTTGCACTCGTCGTCGCAACACTACGGTCAAAAGTACGAAGAGGCGGGGCCACAAATACTTAAATTGCTATCATTTATGATAGGAATGAGATATCAACATGAAACTTGGTACACATATGTATAGACCCAAGCTGAGGTCACATGCAAAAAATTGCAGAGATTGTCCATTAGGTGGCGCTATAACTTAAGAACAAATAACCATAACTATAGCATATGTATATGACACATAAATATTTGTCTGACCTACTTGTTATTTTGCACATTACATCTACTTTCAGGTTCTTATAATGGTCTATGAGGATAATTATTTATCTTTGAAAACATGCCACTCAACAGCCAACCAGTATTAACCATGTACGAGTCAAGCCTAATGGTGTGTGATTACAACTAAACTCATGGGACTGTTGGTCTTATGTTTCCAAGTGTCTGTGAGGATTTTTAGTTCATCTTTCTGAAAATCTTTGCATCTAACACAATGTGTGCAAAGTAAACAGTTCTCTAGATCAGTGGTTCTCAACACACCTGCTTCACATAATCAGCACAATAGTAGAGATCTCTATTAACTAAACTGATTGTGTCAGATGAGAGAAACATACAAAATGTGCAGAGCAGTGGTTCTCCAGAAACGGAGTAGAGAACCACTGCTCTATATGTTTATGTTTATATGAAAAAACTATTTTGTGAACTAATACTTGGTTTTTCACTCAACACCACTAAAGCCAATGCAATACAATTTCCTGTAGTCTGTGAGCAAATATGAATGCCAAATTGTTATCACCAATTGTACGTCTTATTCCTTTAGTTGTTTAGCTTTGAATTACAAAAACAACTTTTCAAAACTACTAGAATTTTTTCAGTCAACAACAATAAAATCAGCGCAGTACATTTTTCTGTCCTCTGTGTGTAAAGGTATATCAAATACAAAATGTAATGAATTTGAATACCTGCTTTTGTAAGCATAGATTTCATGTGATGTCACACATTGGTGTAGGTGCCATTTGTACGACTGAATTGCAGCATGTGTGTTTAAAGGAACTCATAAAGATATGGATTAAAGTTTTTCATTATCTCCATTTATTTACATCAGTAGCATTAGGATTCTATTCTACCTTCCATGACATAAACGTGTCCTGACATGATGTATAATACAAAGTTGTTACATTTTTATATGTTATTTTTCAAATATTGCACCAAAAACTTCATGTGATAATGCAATTGGTTATTATTCACATAAATGACCTGCTAGAACCCAACTAAAAAGCAGCACTTTATGAAAGTAACACAGACAAATGCTCACCAGCAAATCTGCTGCAAATCTACTAAATAACATGACATTTGTTATTGACATAATTTGATATTGAAAACATATCTGGATCAGTTATTTATTGGCCCAGCCTAAAATCACATGAAAATAATTGCAGAGCTATACCACTATTTGACAATTTAACATGACAGAGCCTAAAAATGTTTCTATTAAAATATGTAACTTTGCTTTATTGTTTCCAAATCCATAAATTAGTATTCTCTTACAATAACACAATAAAAGGATTATATGAAAAATATATACTCTCTGTGTGAGAAACAGACCCTCATTAATATACTTAAGAGCATGCTTATCAGGATTTGAGTTAAAAATGTGTCTACCTTTATTTACTTTTAAATATTCAATACTAATTTTATGTTAAATTAATTGTAAAAGGAAAACAATAATTTTAGCCAACAGATGGCAGAAGGTCATCTTCTGCCATCTGCTGGCTAAAATTATTATTTATTATTTAAAATGTATACTCAATGAAATTGTGTTCACAGGTTTCATCAATGGATGCATGATTTAACTTTATGAAGTCAGTATTATTATGTTAAAATAACATTTCGTCAATCATTCTGACGGTATCCGTTTTAACAGTCATGTGACATTCGAACATAGGATAAACATTTAAATAGGTTGATGAACTCTTAAAGGACACCAAGCATATGGAGATTGGTCATTTATTTCAAAGTCTTATTTCCTAACCCTGCCATTTCTGCTTCTGTGTGTAAATGCATGTATGTGTTTTAGCTTATTCTTCATCATTGCTGTGTTATAGATTAGCCATATGAGACCTATATCTCTATATCAGAACATCGTAGAGAAATTGTGGTGGGCTGTTTTGTCTCATGTTAACAATTTTTGAAACATTTTGTGTGACAAATCTTGCAACAGCATGCACCACATAATTTTCTCTTCAGAAAATTTACCTAATTGGTAACATGTTAGTATTTCGTATTCTAAGTATATTTGATAACAATGCAGCAAATCTAAACAGGCATGCCCTTAAAGGTCTTAAAGGTTCATATAATGAGATTTTTTAAAGATGTAAAATAAATTGTTTGTGTACCCAGAGTGTGTATGTGAAGTGTTATCTCAAAATACTCCACAGATCATTTATTATAGCATGTTAAAATTGACACTTTGTAGGCCTGAGCAAAATTGTGCAGTTTTTGGGTGTTTCCTTTAAAATGCAAATGAGTGGATGAAATGCAAACACTGATCACAATGATGGTGGTTTGTTGTAATTGAAATTCAATTGTGCTCTCGATTATTTTATTTTTTATCTTTTTCATGTTTTCTAGGTTGATATAAGCACTGGGGACCCAATTATAGCACTTACACTTGGAAAAAGTCAGATTTTCACGCTATGACCCCTTTAAGGTCCCAGATCGCTTGAACCCCGCTAATCGCTGCTTGCAGCTATATTTTAAATTATGGTTGTTGCATTAATTCATCATGGTGCATTTGAGGGTTGTTTAATTCATATTTTAGAAATACATACTTGTATTACTGTATATGTCAAATATATAGTGAGTTTTTGTTTATTCATTTTTCCCCCCAGAAAAATAAGTCCTTTGTTCTGTTACACTGCACAGTGCAAACATAGTAGATGATTGAGGTATTACTTACATATAAAAGATTTGCATACAGACTCCAGTCAGCACTTGTCAAGAGGATATACTAAAGTTATAATTTTTTCTCTGGTGAAATAAATGTTTATAAATGTATTTTTATTGTGCATACACTTTTTTTCTAAGTTCTTAGATATGTTTGATTGAGATCAACTGTATTACAGCATAGGGGAGACCAGGCTGGCATGTGTTTTAAATGTGGTGTATATAAAGTTTTTAAAGACTTTATCTCAATAAATATTAAATAAAAAAAATATTTGCCCATTAATAAAATAAAATTAACCCAATGTTTAAATAAAAATGAAACCATCCTTTGGGTTAAAAACAACCTTAACAACCCAGCTTAATGGGTCAAGTTAGCCCAGCGCGTGTTCTGTCCTATATTTACCCAGCTGTTGGGCTTAAAACAACCCAATTTGAGTTGTTTTTAAGCCAATGTGTTTTGGAGCATAAGGGGAAGTGGTAATTGTGCACATGATGATCTGATTCTAAACAGTATTGTTAAACCTTGTTTAAAGTTTCCAGACATGGTATGCAAAACAATTTGGAAATGCACTTTTAAAAATCGAAGGAAATATTTTCTTTGAGGATTAATAAAACCTAAAGGCCTGCCGATAAACTAAATCCTCTTTTTTTTACTTGCATTCAATAGGAACAGTGTATGTTTGTGTCTATATATGGGTGTGTGCACGTGTGTGTCTATATCAGCATCCATCTGAAATACAAAAGTGCAGAAGTCAGGGTTTATTAAAAAGCTGTTAAAACAACAAAGTGACGGGATGTAGCTTATCTGATGTTATTAAGTACGTTGGTTAATCGCAATAAAAAACACAGGAGTCTATTTTTATAAAACAAATGGCTGATTATTTATAATCCTGAGCAATATTAATAAAATATATGAAATATTGTTTCTGAGATTACTATTTTGGAAATTATGTTATATTAAATTCACCATGTGGTGAAAATCTGGTTTTTATACGTCTATGTGTGGTTTTTAATATGCTTTAAGACAAACCATGTGCAAATCATTCAACAATATTGCGGAGCAATTTTCTCCATTAAATTGAAGACAGTCTCCTTCCCCTGGTTTTCTATGTCACAAACAGGTAACCAACATATTAACACATTTGAATGCATAGTAGTTCAAGTTATTACGGTATGTATGGATGCCACGTAGACTCAGTGCTGAAACGACTGCAGCATATCTGCTTTAGCTCTGCTTCTGTGATTATCACACATGCTGCTCACAAATTTACTGTGAATCCTTAAACTTGATAACATCAGTGCTATAAGATTAGTGCTGCAAACATGCAATTCAAGCAAGCATTGTGTGAAACCGGACTTAACAGTTATGTGTCTAAAACTGCTGAATGCAGCATCCTTTTACATAGAACAAAATTATAAATGCAAAACTTTTTGCCTCTATTTTTCTAAGATCTTAGACTTTGTCTATGTACACAAAAGACACAAAATTTATCTCAAATATTGTTCACAAATCTGTCTAAATCTGTGTAAGTGAGCACTTCACATGGCATATCAAGATTAAACAGCATGATTCTTGCACATGTGTGCCTTAGGCTGGCCACAATAAAAGGCCACTCTAAAATGTGCAGATTACTGTATTGGGTGGTCGAAACCGTGTGGGAGGGTGTCAAAACCCTTTGCCTCACGTAGTGCAACACATCTCCTTTGCATAGATTTGATCAGGTCGGTCCACTCCTCTAATGGCTGTGCAAGTATGCTGAATATTGGGAGGGACAAGAACACGCTGTCCTATACGCCGATCCAGAGTATCCCAAACATGCTCAATGGGTAACATGTCCAGTAAGTTTGCATGTTTTAGCTTCCAAAAATTGTGTACAGATCCTTGCAATATAGGGCCGTGCATTATCACAGATGGCAAAACAATGGGCCTCAGGATCTGTTCACGGTATCTCTGTTCTTTTAAAATGCCATCAATAAAGTGCAGCTGAGTTCGCTGTCCATAACAACGATGGCATTAGTAATCCGATCACCCACACAATGCCATACACGGTGTCTACCATCTGTCCTGTACAGTGAAAACCAGAATTCATCTGTGAAGAGAACAACTCTACAATGTGCCAGACTCAAGTCGGTTACAACGACAAACTGCTTTCAGGTAGAGATCCAGGTGAGGACATTGAGCTTCCCTGAAACGTTTGTGCAGAAATTAATTTGTTATGCAAACTGATTTTTACAGCAGCTGTCCAGGTGGCTGGTCTCAGACAATCTTGGAGGTAAAGATGCTGGATGTGAAGGTCCTGGGCTGGTGTGGGAAGACATGGTCTAGGATTGTGGGGCCGGTTGGATGTACTGCCAAATTCTCTGAAACGCCTTTGGAGATGGTTTATGGTAGAGAAATGAACATTCAACTCACAGGCAACAGCTGTGGTAGACATTCCTGCAGTCAGCATGCCAACTGCATGCTCCCTCAAAACTTGTGACATCTGTGGCATATATTGTGCTGTGTGGAAAAACTGCAGATTTTAAAATGGCTAATCAGCATCCTGATATGCCTGTGAGGTGTATCTCGAAGAAGAAGTGCTCACTTACAAAGATTTTGACAGATTTGTGAACAATATTTGAGAGAAAGAGGCCTTTAGTGTAGCCTACATAGAAAGGGTCTTAGATAAAGAAATGACTGTGACAGGTAAAGCTTTTATATATGCTATTGCGATGCTCAAATATAAGTTTTAACTGATAATATATTAACTACAGGGGGACTTTAAGAAAAAGACTGTGGAGTGAAATAAACTAGCATTGTACAATTGACAATGGCCATTTATGCAGTTTAGCTGCTTTTATAAAGAGAATATTTAACCTGAAACACATTTGACCAATCAAAATGACTTATTCAAGATGTTATTGACACAGCAATAATAAGGCCTGAAGTGATGTTGATATGCTATCATTTAAGGAAGTTTGTGGCTAAAACCGAGATTAAAGACCTAACCAGAATAAAAAGCTTATCACTGCATTCATGTATTAAAACAACCCGTAACAAATATCGCATGTATAATATATGTATAGTACGTCACATCTGGTCAAGTCTCTGTGGTGACAGCTAACAGTGTAATCCACAGTTAGTGTGGTAAGTCATTAACAAGCTAACAGAACAGATTTCTCAGGCATGACTCATAGTTTACAACACCAGGATATGGAGAAAAAGCAATGTAAGCAATGGTAAGAAGAGCAAGTAAAGCATTTTGTGCTAACAGTGCTCTTTGTTTGAAGAACTGGTTCGAAGAAAATGTTTACCACAAACTTAAATTCCTTACACGAGAGTTTATCCCTCTTTAATACGTCTGAGTGCTAAATAATACATATGGTATACACATTATCAAGATTCCAAGGTATTCTGAATAAGAAGTGTCCACCTGTTCATGAACAAGACCAATGCTATTTCCCATCACAACCTGCCAAAAATTTTAAAATTGCAGGTGATTTTTTTTTGTATTTACTCTTAAAAAAAAACTATAGCAGCTATATTTATTAGAAATGTATACAATTATGGTAACAACATTTAAAAAGGTGTGACTTTATATTTCCTTATTAATTACATAATCTGGAGAATATTTAACCATTAATTATATGTATTATTATCTTGTAAAAAATATTAAAACACAAAACTTCTTATACTGAATTTTTTAATAAAAATTGTTATAATATGTTTTATTTATTTATTTACACAACATGTTGCTATTTTCAACTTAGCGTTGGGTCAAGAAGGGATGAACCCAAACCATTGTAAGTTAAAACTGGGTTGTTTTAACCCATTATTGGGTCCATTTCTGGGTCAATTTAACACAACGGTTGGGTTCGTCCCTTTTTGACCCAACGCCAAATTTACTCTAGATTAATTCTATGTGTTTAATGTATTCTCATTTAATGTTCATTTCCCTAACCAACTTAAAAATAATTTTAATAAAAATTGTTTACTGTGCAACAAAAGCACCAATATTTATAAACATGCATTAGGTTACATTATATGCTTACCATGCATACATCATATGAATACACCACATATTTTATATACACAAAAGTCCTACCCATCTGTGGGAAAGCAGCCATCCTCTTGGGCAGTGCAAAGCTCCATGCTGGGTATGATAATATGGGGCAAAGAGGGGCAACTTCCACAGCACTGCCCCTCTGCAGGCCCCAACGGAGGGAACCGTCCTTCCAGTTTGATGCCTGGTGGGAGTACACAATCTGAAGCCTATGTAACAGCCCAATGATGGATTAAAAATGTACACCAATTTTACTCCAATCGCAGACCCAAATGTCACACCACTTTATGTGAAACAGCCGTGTCCTTGTCTAATTTTTCCCATCCCTTACTCCCTTTATCCTAACCTCTCTCCTACCTCCTCCCCTCAAGCAAAGGGAAAAGGGCTTTATAGAAGAGCTGGATTAGTGTCTATGTTGATTAGAATGGCCGGGCCGGTGACGTTATCACAGTGAGCTGTGGAGTGCTGAAGGCAGACGGCCTGGCACAAGCATCAGGTGTGCACACACACACACCAGTATGTGGTAATGCCATCTTATTCCAGTCTGGGTGGGGCATCTGGGTTGCTTCAATGTCCATTAGAGACACAGTGGTTTTGATGAAAATTAGTGAATTTGAGACTTCTGGGAATTAGACAGACATGGAGACAGACTGATGAAGGTTAAGGCAGTACGCAGTAATTCAAAGCAAATACTATTTTTAACTGACCTACTAGGATTCTAGAGCCCCATACCATAACCTGGTTGCCTAACCTTTAAAGATCACACCACAGTATAGGGCCTGCCCAAATACCCACATTGCGGTGTTTGCATTTGACCACTTGTTGGCAAATATGGTATGTCACATTTCCTGTATTTTACTGAAGTGTTTAAGTGGGTGTGAAGACCACAAGTGTGTGCAAAAAAATGTTTTATCTGATTGGAAATACTTAGCAAGTAAAGTTCTCAGAATTCTGAGATCCAAGTTTTTGGAAAGCACCATACAGTAGCTGTCCCTGTGAAGGCGAGGATTCAGTCTTCAAAAATGCAACATTCAAACTCTACAAAGCGCACTGAAATGAGATGGTCTAGCCTACCAAGGATTCAGTTGGTCACATGCTGTTCCCTCCAACCGCACCTATCAGCAGGAAACAGCACAGAGACATATCTGGCTTATTAAAAATAAACATCGAACCAGAAAATTTTTTTTATTGTATTTATTTTACAATATTAAACTAGCCAATAGTATATCAAATCTTAATATACAAAACTAAAACTCTTCATACACAGTATTGCATAATTAAAATGATAAAAAACATAATTTATAATAGTATATTCTCTGCAAAATATACACTTTTATATAACAAGGGTTTTAAATGTTTATTTTAAAATATTCAGGTGTCATATCCAGCCATAGTCTTGTGTGGCCTTCCTTCTGAAGGTCTGTGAACCATGGCAGCTTTCAATGGCCAAGGACTGCCAAGGAGGCCATATGACTGACATGTAAAGCAACCAATCACGTCTTGCGTTATGCCGCGTCATGTTTAGGGGCTTGGAGATGTTGCCACAATAACAGACCAGTGTGCAACCATCATTCAAGAACATCTCTAATGTTTATACAATAGCAAACAAAATTAAAATACCTTTTAAACATGCAGTGTTTATACAATTGTAAATAAGCATTTTGTCACCAATGTAAACATGAAAGCTTTCTTCTTTGATTAGATGGCTTTGTGCTGTGTCCGGGCAGCCTGTTAAAGATTGGGACACATATCTCCTGGACCCACATGTGCCAGCTTAACAGGAGACTTTTCCCGACAGTCAAAGAGGCATTACGTCACGAAAGTGCGGAATTGTAGGATGACCGTAGTCTTTAGGGTGCCATTTGGGACAGGCCCGTCATTTTTGTTTTACTAACCCAGACAAATAATGTTAAACGCATAGTACAGTGCATGACAATGAAAATCAATTTGTACACTGTTCTTTTAATGAGGTTTATTTAATGAATGGTCATGTGATCCAACCAATCAGTGTTGAAGTCCAGCGTTGCACACTTCAAGTTTTTGGTTGAATGAGTGCATCATTCGGGTACTCAAGTACACTTTTTTGTATTTTCAGTGTGTTGTAGAATAGTGCATAAGTGTGCGATGTAGGATGCACAGAGTGTTACTGTATGTAGGTGGCAAGAGTCATGCAAAGAAGAGCAAAAACTTGATCAGTAATGTGATCAGTTCTAGCAAGAATAGCATGTTATAACTAATGTTTGTTGTTAGTTGTCTTATTTTAACCATATTACAATAAAGACAAAGACAAACACTTCCTGACCTTCACTGAATGTTTGTATCCATAGTAATAGTTGCGTATGATTCTCTTGATTGTCCTCAATGTTAAAAGATGAATCTTAACATCAAACGGTCACTGGTGAACAGGGTTCAAAGATGCAGAAGATGTGGACAAGCAAAGATTCTGCAGGACCTGGATGGTTTGTCAGAAGATCAGCAAACAGTTTAATAGCGCAGGACAAACACGAAACCATTAATTTCACAAGACATAAAAGCTGTCATTGATTTGTAACATCTCGCCATATTAAGAAACAGGTGTATGTTATTTTTTAGAAATTCTATTATTATTTGTGTAAAAATTTCTCTTGTGAAATAACTTCAGGGGATGACTGAATTAAAAACAAACCTTCCTTTTTCAGCATTTTCCAGATTCTGCAAGGTGGATATACTCGTGTTAGGTTCTAGCTCCCAAAGGGAGAGAAGCCTGACAACCCACTACTCGGGACCACCCAAGCAAGCAAGGAGGCATGGAATTGCGGCACTAGAAAAGGGCACAAAACCAAATACCATATAAAACGAAGCTTTTATTTTTATACAATACTGAAGTGAATAAACAATAATAACTTTCTGGGAAAAGGGGAGGGCTGGACAGACCAAAACAAAAAAATAAACAAAAGTCCCCACCCCTTACCTGTACTGTCCCCAAAAAGATCCCTGCCTGGCACACAGTCAAGGCTCCCTAACCAAACTTACAGCTGGTGGTCCGCCCAGATCTACCTAGTGTTTCTAGACAGAGAAGTATACCTATAGATGAAATGTACACCCCAGGGTAGCTCTAAATCTACTCCCAAACTCCCTGTAAAAAAAGAAAAAGATAATTAACACAAATTATAAGGATATACAAACAAATGCTCCCTCCTGCTGCTACAAATTCCAAAAATATGGAACACAAGCTAGGTTTATGAACACACAAAATAGTTTGAAAACTATTGTAAAATGTTAAATATTTATATCAAAATGTCAGAAAATTGTCTAAATGTCATAAATATACCAACATAGGGTACAACCAAAACCTCCCCGAGCATTTTACATAAAACTTTTTTACATAAAAAACCCCACTCTAGAGCAGGTTTAAGCCTACAGACCTGTTGCTATGACAGCAACTCTAGAATAAGCTTTGAACAACAAGATAATCCAAAATAAAGCCAAATTGTCTATCAAATTGAGTGGAATATCCATGTATGAAGAAAGGGCACCTGGTCTGCAAACAAATTAGTATTCAATAAAGCAAAGGCAAATTAAAATGCATGAACAACAGACTGCAGTACATTCAGGCAACACAATAAATTGCAAAACACAATCCAGAGAACTGGTTTTATTTGGGTCAATTGTAAAAGCCACAAGGACATAAAAACAGCAAATTTAGTGATGAAGAGAACTAAGAAGTGACTTGAGAGCAAAAGCACATTTTGGTTTAAACATGCAGGTGATAAAAGGCAAATGGCTAGATTCTTGTGCTTTTGACTGGTGCTTGTGCTGGTGAGAGCCGGGCTCATTTGGCTGAAGATTGGACTCAGGGTAGCCAGAGATGAACTTCTCCAGCTGGGACTGAGCCTCAAGAAGGCCAGAGGGGGACTCCTCCAGCTGGGACTGAGGCTCAGGGAAGCCAGAGGGGGACTCCTCCAGCTGGGACTGAGGCTCGGGGAAGCCAGAGGGGGACTCCTCCAGCTGGGACTGAGGCTCGGGGAAGCCAGAGGGGGACTCCTCCAGCTGGGACTGAGGCTCGGGGAAGCCAGAGGGGGACTCCTCCAGCTGGGACTGAGGCTCGGGGAAGCCAGAGGGGGACTCCTCCAGCTGGGACTGAGGCTCGGGGAAGCCAGAGGTGGGCACCTCTGTCTGAGGCTCGGGTTGTCCAGACGTGGGCTCTTCAAGCTGAGGCTGATGCTCGGGGAGGCCAAAGGTGGACTCCACTGTCTGGGGCTTGGAAAGGCCAGGGCTGGGCTCCACTTGCTGGGGCTGAGGCTCAGGGTGGGCAGAGGTGGGCTCCTCAAGTTTGGGATGAGACTCAAGGTGGCCGAAGGTGGGTTCCACCGGCCGAGGCTGATTTTTGGGGTGGCCACGGGTGGGCTCCTCTGGCCGAGGCTGATTTTTAGGATGGCCACGGGTGGTGGGCTCCTCTGGCCAGGGCTGGGTGTGGCCACGGGTGGTAGGCTCCTCTGGCCGGCGCTGATTTTTGGGGTGGCCACGGGTGGGCTCCTCTGGCCGAGACTGATTTTTGGGATGGCCACGGGTGGGATCCTCTGGCCGAGGCTGATTTTTGGGGTGGCTATGGGTGGTGTTCTCTTCTGGCCGGGGCTGGGCTTTAACAGTATGGGCCCATGAATTGGACATTTGCAAAAACACATGTGCTCACATGACCTCACGTGTACTGTATGTGACTTCACTATGTCATGTTTCACACAGTTTAGACTGCATTGTAGTTTTCTTATATCACAAATGTTTCATGCTGCAACTGTAAATGTTTGCTGGATTCTTTAAGGATTATTTGGAAATTGATAATTGTAGTTAATACTGTTGTATACTTTAACAGCAGTCCCTCTATAACAGACAGTGATGAGGAAGAGTTAACACAATAAATGTAAGACAAAAGGTTCACTTTGTTTTTTAATGTATAGCATAGCTATATTTTTTAAAAGTGCATCGCAACTTTATTACATGTTCAATTTGAAAACGCTCTTCTTATTAGTCACGCATCTTCTAAAGATTGTGCAAAGGCAAATTAAAATGCATGAACAACAGACTGCAGTACATTCAGGCAACACAATAAATTGCAAAACACAATCCAGAGAACTGGTTTTATTTGGGTCAATTGTAAAAGCCACAAGGACATAAAAACAGCAAATTTAGTGATGAAGAGAACTAAGAAGTGACTTGAGAGCAAAAGCACATTTTGGTTTAAACATGCAGGTGATAAAAGGCAAATGGCTAGATTCTGGTGCTTTTGACTGGTGCTTGTGCTGGTGAGAGCCGGGCTCATTTGGCTGAAGATTGGACTCAGGGTGGCCAGAGATGAACTTCTCCAGCTGGGACTGAGCCTCAAGAAGGCCAGAGGGGGACTCCTCCAGCTGGGACTGAGGCTCAGGGAAGCCAGAGGGGGACTCCTCCAGCTGGGACTGAGGCTCGGGGAAGCCAGAGGGGGACTCCTCCAGCTGGGACTGAGGCTCGGGGAAGCCAGAGGGGGACTCCTCCAGCTGGGACTGAGGCTCGGGGAAGCCAGAGGGGGACTCCTCCAGCTGGGACTGAGGCTCGGGGAAGCCAGAGGGGGACTCCTCCAGCTGGGACTGAGGCTCGGGGAAGCCTGAGGGGGACTCCTCCAGCTGGGACTGAGGCTCGGGGAAGCCAGAGGTGGGCACCTCTGTCTGAGGCTCGGGTTGTCCAGACGTGGGCTCTTCAAGCTGAGGCTGATGCTCGGGGAGGCCAAAGGTGGACTCCACTGTCTGGGGCTTGGAAAGGCCAGGGCTGGGCTCCACTTGCTGGGGCTGAGGCTCAGGGTGGGCAGAGGTGGGCTCCTCAAGTTTGGGATGAGACTCAAGGTGGCCGAAGGTGGGTTCCACCGGCCGAGGCTGATTTTTGGGGTGGCCACGGGTGGGCTCCTCTGGCCGAGGCTGATTTTTGGGATGGCCACGGGTGGTGGGCTCCTCTGGCCGGGGCTGGGTGTGGCCACGGGTGGTAGGCTCCTCTGGCCGGCGCTGATTTTTGGGGTGGCCACGGGTGGGCTCCTCTGGCCGAGACTGATTTTTGGGGTGGCCACGGGTGGTGGGCTCCTCTGGCCGGGGCTGATTTTTGGGGTGGCCACGGGTGGGATCCTCTGGCCGAGGCTGATTTTTGGGGTGGCTACGGGTGGTGTTCTCCTCTGGCCGGGGCTGGGCTTGGTCATGGGTGGTGGGCTCCTCTGGCCGGGGCTGATTTTTGGGGTGGCCACGGGTGGGCTCCTCTGGCCGAGGCTGATTTTTGCGATGGGCACGGGTGGTGGGCTCCTCTGGCCGGGGCTGATTTTTGGGGTGGCTACGGGTGGTGTTCTCCTCTGGCCGGAGCTGGGCTTGGTCACGGGTGGTGTTCTCCTCTGGCCGGAGCTGGGCATGGTCACGGGTGGTGTTCCCCTCTGGCCGGGGATGGCCTTGGCCATGGGTGGTGTTCCCCTCTGGCCAGGGATGGGCTTGGCCACGGGAGGTGGGCTCCTCTGGCCGGGGCTCACGGTGGCCAGAGGTGGGCACCTCTGTCTGGGGCTCGGGTTGTCCAGACGTGGGCTCTTCAAGCTGAGGCTGATGCTCGGGGAGGCCAAAGGTGGACTCCACTGTCTGGAGCTTGG